>NW_006921721.1:4098902-4104496 GCF_000298275.1 Orycteropus afer afer
CCTGCTCTTCTGGCCTGCTTCTTTAGGCGTCCCTGAGTTGTCTCTCCTCACCTGTAACCCTGGGGCTGACTGCTCTTCTGTCTGGGTTCAAGGCTTTTATCCCCTTTCTCCTGCTCTTCTGGCCTGGTACTCTGGGTGGGCCTGAGTTTCCTCTCCTCGCCTAATCCCTTTGGCTGATTGCTCTTCTCTCTGGCTTCCTGGATTTTATTCCCTTTCTCCTGCTCTTCCGGCCTGCTACTCTGGGCGTCCCTGCGTTGTCTCTGCTCACCTGTAACCCTGGGGCTGACTGCTCTTCTGTCTGGGTTCAAGGATTTTATCCCCTTTCTCCTGTTCTTCCGGCCTGCTACTCTGGGCAGGCCTGAGTTGTCTCTCCTCACCTGTAACCCTGGGGCTGACTGCTCTTCTGTCCGAGTTCAAGGCTTTTATCCCCTTTCTCCTGCTCTTCCGGCCTGCTATTCTGGGCATCTCTGTGTTGTCCCTCCTCACCTGTAACCCTGGGGCTTACTGTTTAGGAGGCTTGAACTCTGAATTCAAAGTGCCAGCTCTAGGGGATGGATAAAAGCCTCTCAACCTTGGGCTTTAGCTCTGCTTCTTGCTCCCAGCCCACTGGAGCTGAAGGCACCGCTTCACACAGGCAGCTACTGACTGCTGAGGCTGACAAACCCAAGGTTTGTAAAATGGCACAGTCCCCAAATTATCAAACCCATAGAAGGCCATTAATTCAAGTCCATTAGCAGTCCCAAGATCACCAGACAACATGGCAGGCTGCTGAACAACAACTTGGCTACATGCAGGATTCAAGCATGCCAAAGGCCAGAGACCTTCCTCAAAGCTTCTTATACACTGGAAACAGACCATATCTCCAAGGCTGCTCCAGTGGATTCCACCATGGAGTTGATCACCAATTTCATCATGGGGAATAACTACATCCAGTTACCCAGCCACTTAAAACCTGGCCTAGCCAAGCTGACACACAATTTACACAATCCCCTACTTTACCATGAGGGGCCTCCTGACAACACGACCAAAGTATGAGAGGCAAAGTCTCCTCATCCTGTTTTCAAAGAGCATTCCAGCTGTACTTCATACAAGACAGATTTGTTTGTTCTACTGGCAGCCCATGGTTTATCCAGTATTCTTTTTTTTTTTAGAAAAAAACAAACATGAGTTTATTCTCTTACAGTTTGGAAGGCCAGAAGTCTAATTTCAGAATGCCAGCTCTAGCAGCTGTGTGAAGGCCCCTTGACCTTGGACTTCAGCTCTGCCTCTTGTTCCAGGGCCACTGGAGCTGGAGCTGTCTCCTAACTCAGGCAGCTGCAGGCTGCTGGGGCTGTATATCCAGTATTCTTTGTCAACACCATAACTCAAATGAGTCATTTCTTCTGTGTTCCTCCTTATTAATTGTCCAGATTTTTCATGCATATGAAGTGATTGAAAATGCCATGGACTGGGTCAGGCACATCTTAGTCTTCAAAGTAACATCCACGCTCTTTAACACTTTAAAGTGGTCTTTTGCAGATTTGTCTGGTGCAATATGTCATCTGATTTCTTGACTTCTGCTTCCAAGGACATTGATTGTGGATCCAACTATAATGAAATCCTTGACAACGTCAATATTTTCTCATTTAACATGATGTTGTTTATTGAAGATTTTTGTTTTCTTTATGTTGAGGTATAATACTGAAGGCTCCAAACTTTGATCTTCATTGGTAAGCGCTTCAAGTCATTTTTACTTTCAGCAAGCAAGATTGTGTCATCTGTATATCTTAGGTTATTAATAATATTTCCTCCATCCTGATGCCTCATTCTTCTTTTAGTTCAGCTATTCATATTATTTGCTCAACATGCAGATAGAATGAGTATGGTGAAAGGACATAACCCTGATGCATACTTTCCTGATTTTAAAACAGGTAGTATCCTCTTGGTCTATGTGCAGGTTCCTCATGAACAAAATTAAGTGTTCTGGAATTCCTATTCTTCACAATGTTATCCCTAATTTGTTATGATCTACACAGTTGCATGCTTTTGCATAGTCAATAAAAAACAGGTATTTCAGGTATTCTCTGCTTTCAGCCAAGATCCAGCTGATATCAGCAATGATATTTCCCATTCCACATCCTTTCCTAGTCTGGATTGGATTTCTGATGGTTCCTTATGTACTGCTGCAATCAGTTTTGAATTATTTTTAGCAAAATTCTACTTGCATGTGATACTAATGATATTTTTGATAATTTCTGCATTCTGTTGGATCACCTTTCTTTGGAATGGGCACAGATATTGATCTCTTCCAGTCCGTTGGGCAGATAGCTGTCTTCCAAATTTCTTGGCATAGATGAGTGAGCACTTCCATAGTGGTATCCATTTGTTGAAACTTCTCAGTTAATATTTTGTCAATTCCTGAAGGCTTGTTTTTCACCAATGCCTTCAGTGCTGCTGGGACTTCTTCTAACATCAGTGGTTCTTGATCTTTTGTTACCTCCTGAAATCATTGAACATCAACCAATTCTTTTTGGTACAGTGACTCTGTATTCCTTTCATCTGTTTTTGATGCTTCCTGCATCATTCAATATCTTCCCAAAGAATCCTTCAATATTGCAACTTGAAGCTTGAAATTTTTCTTCATTTTCTTTCAGGTTGAGAAATGCCAAGTGTGTTCTTCCATTTTGGTTTTATAACTCCAGTTCTAAGACAGTTGTAGAGGATGGCAAGTCCCAATCCTGTGGGGGGAATCCTTGGAGACATCAGACTAGAGGTTTCTCCTGACTCATAGCTGCTGGGGTAATGAATCCAAGGTAAGATGGCAGGCTGCCTGCCCACATGCTATAAAAACCAAAAAACCAAACTCACTGCCATCGAGGCAATCCTGACTCATAGCAACCCCTCTTTGGGTTTCTGAGGCAGTATCTCTATGGAAGTAGATTGCCCCATCTTCCTTCCAAGGAGTGGCTGGTGGGTTTGAACCACCAGCCCTCTGGTTAGCAGTCAAATGCTTTAGGCACTATTAGTTATATGAAATATATAATTTAAAAATATCAGGGCTATTTTGGTGGAGGAATCTGTAGTATTTCCATTCTAGAACTTCTTTCTCAGAATTGGGCAAGATAAAATGCCACATCAGAACTTAGTCTTGAACAGTTCTCAGTTGCTTTGGTGAAATATACACTATATATCAAGGGAATTTGCTCAAATCAAATAATAAGAATAGATTTTAGTCACACAAACTTTTGAAATTTTCCATATATTTTTAAAAGATACTATTTTGCTAGTGCTTTTATTAAGGGAATAGAGAATAGTGTCATTCGTATACCTCATTCTATGGACTATGATGTGAGAGTAGCTGGTTTTATCATTGGAATATCAAGGGAAACTGGGTAAAGCGGGCAGCGACAGATTTTTATATGTATTTGTCTATGACTTTTTGTGTCTAAAAAGAAATTCTTTCTCATTGTCCCTCCCAATCCTCGGGTCTGGTATGGAGGAGGGGGGTGGGAACAGGACAGAGGTGTTTCCTCTTCTTCTTTACCCTGCTTATGCCAAATAATTAAATCTTAGATCAGTCGAGAGAAAGGAGATGGAGGCACAATGGACATTTAGACTTTCTTTCTATTTCATTTTCCAAAAGGAAGACTGAAAAGATGTTTTAAAATTCTTGAATCACTTAATGTTGGGGCTCTGATTCTGGGAGGTTTGAATTCCTGCTCCTGCAGCTACAAGCTGGGTAAATCTAGACAAGTTACAGCACTTTTCCGTGTGCTCAACAGTAAAATTAGGATGATCATAATAACTACTTACAGTTGTAATAGGGGAAAAAGAGACTTCAGATTCAAACAGGTTCAATAGAGACCCTTTTATTAAGCTTTAGACAAGATAAAGACAAAACAAAGACAATCATCCATAATGAGGGAAACCATCAGCATGAACACATCCGTACATCAGTAGGGAAGGCTGAATGGAATTCACTGAGACATGGCCATGAGCTAATTATATATGATTGAAAACAAAGATAATCATCACAAAATCATGACTGGTGGCACATCACTCACTGTCACAGGTGGGATTACAGAAAGGGGGGAAAGGACCATGATTGGGATATGTACATAACTGAAGATTAAAAAGGGTTACAGGATTGGTTCTGGGGTTTGACTACCTGACTACGGTGGTCCAGATATGACTCTTGACCACGAGCCCTGAGTCATAGCCAAAAGATGGCTACAAAACAATACCAGGACTCCAACCTTAATTTATATTAGATAAGGACAAACCCAAGCAAATTCCCTAGTTTTCTGTGTGAGCATAATCTACTTTTAACCACTCTCTTCCTAAGGGCAAACTGCCCCCTCCATAGGTCTGTCCTAGAACTTGTCTATGCATGGCCACAATATTGGTTTCAAGGTCAGCAAGAACTCAAATGATGTCTGAACTTATGTCAAGACTCAAAATGGAGTTAGGGCTCCCATAGATCAAAGCTTTCCACAAACCAAGTGCTTCTGAATTTAAGCTCTAATGCACAGGCTTGTTGTGAAGACCACATGAGTGAGTAGTGAGCACTCAGTAAGTGTGAGCTCATAATACAGCCTTCCTAAAACACCAGAACAGGAACTTCATCTGGTTTGATCAGTGCTGTACCCCAGCATCTAGAAAGTAGCAATAAATATTTGCAATTTGGTTATTTTAAGTTCAACAAATACTTATGAATATCTACGATGCTCCTGACACACTAGAGATCCAGTGATAAGTAGGAATTGGGGCCTGTTGGAGAGAAGTGTAAGTGGGTAGGAAAATGTAGGGTTTTCCCCCATTGTTTCTTTACATGTGCTATTCTTTCTCTGCCAGGAACATTTCTCCACCACTTCTTCATCTGGTTAATTTCTACCATTATTCATACCTTCCAAAATTCAGTTCAGACATTACTTCACAGAAAAACTTTCCTGATAGGCCTATGTTGGTAAGAAACCTTCCACAGTCCCTCGGCAAACTTCTGTCACATTCTTTCACTGGTTGCCTCTGAGTCAACCCTGATTCATGGCAACCTCAAGCATTTTAGAGTAGATCATTTCTCCATAGGTTTTCCAAAGGCTGGTTTTTCAGAAGCAGAGCTTCTGGTCTTTCACCTGGGATGCCTCTGGGTGGACTCAGCTCTGCAGCTTTCAGTTGGCAGCAGCACAGAAACCATTTGTATCACCCAAGGTCTCTGTCATATTCTTAGCAGTCTTCTCCCACAGATTAGACCGAACAATTTGAGGTCAGCATGGTGTATCTCAGCTCTGCAGCCTTTGTCTGCTACATACATAATACTTGTGTCTGCTACATAATTAAAAAAAACCAAACTCACTGCCATCGAGTCAGTTCTGACCCATAATGACCCCTCCTTGGGTTTCCGAGGCAATATCATTTGGATATGCAAATTCAACTTGAAGTTAAAGACAATTAAAACAAGTCCAAGAGAGCCAAAGTATGACCTTGAATATATCCCTCCTCAATTTAGAGATCATCTAAAGAATAGATTTGAAGCATTGAACACCAATGACCGAAAGCCAGATGAATTATGGGAAGATATCAAGAACATTATCCATGAAGAAAGCAAGAGATCACTA
>NW_006921721.1:4106131-4110251 GCF_000298275.1 Orycteropus afer afer
AGAATGGCCAGACTTCATCTCACCTATTTTGGTCATGTTGTCAGAAGGGACCATTCCCTGGAGAAGGATGTCATGCTTGGTAGGGTGGAGAGTCGACGAAAGAGGGGGAGGCCTTCAACGAGATGGATTGACACGGTGGCAGCGATGATGGGTTCAAGTATAGCAGGGATTGTGGGGCTGGCGTGGGATCGGGCAGTGTTTCATTCTGCTGTGCATGAGGTCGCTATGAGTCGGAAATGACTCCACGGCACTTAACAACAACAACAACAACATCACTTCGGAAGTAGATTGCCTCATCTTCCTCGCTACGAGTGGCTGGTGGGTTTGAACCACCAGCCTTCTGGTTAGCAATCAAATGCCTTAGGCACTGCACCACCAGGTGCACAACAAATGGTAAATAAGTTAATGGTGACGAGAAACCTGGTAATCTTTACAACACAATAGGACTGTTTTTGAACAGCATTGGCATAGCTTCAGAAAGCAAAATAAGTAGTCTACCACAAATCATCATTTTAAAATGGCATAATTGGTCAAAGTTTATAAAATACCTTCTTTTTCCCTTCCTAGGTAATAAACTATTTCTGAAAGTTACATAAAAAATAACTAATTGGTGAGAAATTAAAATAAAATTTCACTGTTAGCTCAGTGAAGTAACCATGGAGCTAGTAATACTAGTCCAAAAGCACAATAGACATCTACAAGACAAGTCACTTCTATACAGCTGCATTAATTTTACTCCTTTATAAAACTGAAAAAGATTAATTGCCCCAACTCAGAAGTATTTTATAGAATATTTTTAAAAATCATAACGACTTTCTAATGAATTCTATTGTTACGGAGAAACAACAGATATGTATCAAAGTCAACAAGTGGTTTTGGTTAATGTCCAGGGATTAACTGTCCTGATGATCCAGATGTGGTTTAGGATAACCTGAGACTCAGGAGCTCTGGTAGCATAGTGCCTAAGGCATTTGACTGCTAACCAGAAGGCTGTCGGTTCAAATCTACCAGCCACTCCTCGGAAGGAAAGTTGGGCAATCTACTTTCAGTGATACCACCTCGGAAACCCAAGGAGGGGTCACTATGAACCCAAGGAGGGGTCGCTATGAGTCTGGGCTGACTCAATGGCACATAACAACAACAACAACATGTGTTCTGGCTTTCTTGGGACCACATGAATTACCATACTAAGTTTATGCTTCTCCAGTACACAGGGAAGGAAGACTTCAGTAAGAATGGGTAAAAATAGTTCCTACAGAAGGAAAAGCTTTCAAATTCCCTACCCTGCTTTCACTCACCTTCTGGTGATCTTTGGTATGCTTTTCCAAAGGTGTCTCCCATTGTCCATCGTCCATCACACATCTAGACCAGTTGCTATCGATTCCACCTCACAGCAACCCTGTGTGTGTCAGAGTAGAAATGAGCACAGAACACAGTATAACTGCTTAGGGTTCTCAATGACTGATTATTTGGAAGTAGATTGCCAGGCCTTTCTTCTGAGGTGCCGCTGGGTGGAACTGAACCTCCTACCTTTTTGTTGGTGGCTAAGATTGTTAACCATTTAGACTCTCCAGGGACACCCCCACACACAGTTTACTCTTCAAATAGATGATCCATTTATTTTCTTCCCACCTCATTGGGAAAATCTTTTCTTAGACATGGCAATAGCATCACTAGGAGGGTGTGGGGGGTATGGACATCACATGACACTGTCAGAGGGTGACACCAAAATTATTGTCTACAAAATTTTTGTGCAGTGTTTCAGCTGAAATATATTCCTTTTCATTAAAGTATCCCTGTAGTTAGTTATAACAACAAAAAATATTTTTTGTAAGGCCAATTTACATCTATCAATATACCTGTAAGGCTAAAACTCTATGCTAATTTACTTTTTGAACCTTCTAATGCACTCTGGTCAGAGCTTTCATTATCACCCAATTAAAATGATGCTTTGAATCACATGGGTTGGTCTGCACGGCTACAAGCACACGCAGTTGTTTCTGTTGCTGCCAATGTTTCCATAATCACTGATTTTGTCAAATTTCCTGTTGTTCAACTACAATATTGTGGTAAGCAGTATTTTTTAACCAATATCAATCACTTCTTTGAGAATAAAGTAATAATTAAAGGAAAAAAAAAAGGCTTCTGCTCAGTTACTAATAATATTGTAACTAATGTTTTAATTCAACATAGAAAGATTTTACAAAACAACTTTGTTGTGAGTATTCATATAATCTAAGAAATATTACATTTAAGCAATTTACAACTATACTTATCACCTATTATTCTGTGATTTATTGATAATAAACATTACTAAGGATTCTGCATCGTCTGGTACTGGAGGAGGTCCATCAAAACGATGACAGCATGAATCACCACACTGGGTAACACCAATCATAGTGATGCCACTGACACACGGTGCCCATGAAGGCATTGCCATTAGGGTGTAAATGGTCTGGAGGGTTTAATGTGTGTGATCCTCAGTAAGGCTATTAGTATTTTAAATGAAGATGAACTCTTAATCCAAGGAAACAAATTCCTGATTTTCAAAGCTTCCAGTATCTACAAGTGGTGAGAGCAGTTCTTGGGTCTTGCCCAGGGCAGCTGTCTGCTCTACTGAATTAGATGAATGATGGGTCTTAGATCTTAGTCTCTATTTTGAGAAAAAACAAAACAAACTTCTTTCTTTGGTAAAAATTTGTCTAGGGTTGTGGCCCCTAAAAAAATTATAATCATATATAATGTTAGGAGAAAAAACACAATTATGCACATTGCAAGGTAATCTTTCATCCAAATACTTCATATTATCTGAAATTATCAAAAATAAATGTGATTGCAACCTCCCACTCTCCAAATTATTGCAGAGGGAAAAGATTTTTTAATCTAACAGTCTTTCCTCAGCTAAAATGGTTCTAGGGAATAAGTCAGCATTCACTCAAATTTAGAGAAGATTTTTGCAGGGTTAAGATTGCTGCAATGCTTTCACATTAGGCTCTCTTGCCCCTTTCCAAATTGTTTACAATCACTCCTCTCTCCCTAGGGGTTTTGAAACTTCGTTTAGTCAACTTTCTTTTTCTAGTACGCTATTAAATTAGGCTACAGCCTGGAACCAAACATTTGTTCTGACAAGCACTTCTGTCCTGTCACCAGCTGTAATGGAAACCAAAGATTCAGTAGGCAGGCCTTATCTCCAGCAAAGCACAAGGAGGGACTGGCCACCCCACACTTTGCTGTCATGCAGCATTTGGAAAATTTTAAAACCATTTTTAAGGGTTGCAGAATTAATGCTACAATTAGAAAAGGTCAATTTAAATTTATATGAGAATCCATGATGTATTTTAATTCAGAAACAGTATGTGTCATTTATATTAAGTAAAAAGTTAAAAACTTCTTCCTTTGACTCTCGATCTTATGTAAGATGCCTTTAAAGGACATCCACACATTAAAAGACAGTGTTTGTCAAATTCTAGCTTCAGAAGAAGAAAGATGCATAAGTCTGTTTTTCACTTCAGGGAGTAGTAACTACTGAATTAAAAGTACATAATTATAACAATGGCCACCATTTAGGGACATATTATTATGGAAAGCAGACCTTTATCAAAAGATGTAAATGAATAATCTATGTGAAAGCACCTAGTGTTATTTGTGAATTCATTCATTCGCAGAGTACTTATGTGCTATCACCACGCTGGAGAGTACAGCAAAGAACAAAACAGGCAAATTCCTGACTGGTGGAGATTTTATCACAAGAGGCAGGGGAAAACAGATAATAAAAAATAAAATAATAAAATAAATATATAGCAAGTTAGATAGCGAAATGTTATAGAGAAATTAGAACAGGGAAGGAGGCTAAGGAGTATGTGGAGGTGGAGGAGAAGTTTTAATTTAAAGTAGAAGATCGAAGAAGCCTTCACAGGAAGGTGGAGTTTGAAACCACAGCTATGGACATATCCAAAATAAAATGAGATTACAAGGTTGTAGACAGGGAACCAGAGATAGCAATTGGCAAGTGAGGACAACTACCAACAAAAAGAGGGAAAAGACTGTGCAGTCACAGAATTTCTAAATGGTGAGGAAGTTAAGAAAGTTGAAAGATAGAATGGACTGTTCTAAACTTGGG
>NW_006921721.1:4114607-4121502 GCF_000298275.1 Orycteropus afer afer
AAGTAAAAACCTAGAAAATTAATACTAAGATTTTAGAAATAGATAACATATTGAATGAGCAAAGGAGTAGAATTGAATCAATGGAAGACAGAATTGATGAGATTGAAGACAAACATCTCAATATTACTTTGTTAAGGGATCATACAGACAAAAGATCAAAACAAAATGAAGAAAGTCTGAGGTTCATGTGGGGTACCATCAAGAGGAATAACCTACATGTAATCAGAATTCCAGAACAGGAAGAGACAGATAAAACTAGAGAAAATTTTCAAAGATTTGATGGAAGAGAATTTCCCTCATATGATGAAAGAGGAGAATATATCCCATCAAGAAATTTAACAAACCCCAAACAGGATAGAACTCAAAAGAAAATCACCAAGACATATCATCATTAAACTTATTAAAACCAAAGACAAAGAAAGAATCCTGAAAGCAGCACAAGGAAAATGAAAAGTTATCTACAAAGGGCAACCAATACAAAGATTAAGCTCTGATTCCCAGGCAGAAACCATGCAGGTAAGTAGGCAATGGGATGATATATATAAAACCCTAAAAGGAAAAAAAAAAAAAAATTACAACCAAGAATTATATACCCAGCAAAACTGTCCCTCGAATATGATGGTGAAATTTGGGTATTTCCAGATAAACAGAAATTAAGGGAATTTGTTAGAACCAGACCAACTGTACAAGACATGTTAAAGGGAATCCTTTGGACACAGAACCAACAACAGCAAACAATAACTGATGATTAACACACATGATGACACAATCCAGAAACTAACCCAGTTATAGAAGTAACCAAAGTAAAATAAGCTTATAAGACTGTACGTAGGGAACCAGAGACATCAACTGGTAAATGAGAACAGCTACAAATCAAAAAGAGGGAATGAATAGTGTAGTCACAGAACTTCTAAATGGCAAGGAAGTCAAGACAATTGCAAGATAGAACAGACTGCTTTAAACTTAGGAAGAAAATAATAAATCATAGGTTAACCCCAAAAGAAAATAATAAACCTTCCCATCAAAATTTAAAAGAGGAGAAGCACAAATATTCAGCAAATACTAAAACAATAGCAATGAATGAGATAATAACATGAACCATAAACAAAATGAGCTCAACACAGAAAATTATATGGAACAAAGAAATCATCAACACCATGAAAAAACACATAACAAAATGACAGCAACAAATTCATACTTGTCTATAATTACACTGAATGTAAATGGATTGAATGCACCATTCAAGAGATGGAGAGAGGCAGACTGGATAAGAAAACATGACCCACCAATACAATGTTTACAAGAGACTCACCTCAGACACACAGACAAAAATGGACTAAAAATAAAAGGATGATTTTTGCTCAAAGATATATTGAGCAAATGGCAACCAAAAAGGGCAGGAGTAGCAATATTAATTTCTGATAAAACAGACTTTAAGACAAAAATGACCATAAAAGACAAGGAAGCACATTATATAATGATTAAAGGATCAACTGAACAAGAGGACATAACCGTAATAAATATCTATGCACCCACTGAAAGAGTCCCAAAACACATAAATCAGACTTTAACAGACTTGAAAAGACAAACAGATGAAAGTGAACTTGCTCTGTAAATTTTCACCCAAATTACAATAAAAATTTTAAAAATAGATAAATAAAAGCAATGCAACTGTACTGCTTTAAAATATTGAACATATTTCAAACTTTTCACCACCAAATCCAATTGATCTTTTTCATTTGTTTGGGCAAAGGGTTAAGAAAAGTTTATTCTCTATGAGCAGAAATAGATACAAATCAACAGAAGTAGATGAGAGTAGCCATAATACTATTAGCTAACACCTTTTTTTAAGTATTCTGCATGTACCAGGTGCAGTGATAAGTGTTTAACATAAATTAGCTCATTTAATCTTCACGTTCTGAGGCTGATACTATTATCTTCCCAATTTCACAAATGAGGAAGAGAGAAGTTAAATAAGTATTTGAGGTTACATAGCTAGCAAATGGCCACATGTGGACTGGAGCAAAGGCCACGAGGCTGAAAACCTGTGCACTTGACTATCACATCATGTTACTCTCAGCCCTCTACAGCAATGCCGACCCGAAGAGACTGAGGAGAGAGGAAAACCTTCAGAAAACTCTGACTGGAGAGGAATACTGTAAAGTAACACATCATCTTTTCTGTTTCGTTTTGGTCTATCTGAAGGAATGATATGTTAACAAAAGAGTCAGAAATTAAAATACAAAAAAGTAGAGACGATGATAAGATATATATCAAGGTTTACCCAACACTGTCCAGGGATGGGGAACTGGATTTATTGGCCAGAAGTATTCTGATTACCTGCAGTCTACACTGCTGCAGAATGGAATAGCGCATTAGGTTTTGCTACAGATTTAATAAAGAGCAAATAATAACAACCAAAAAAAAACAAAAAAAACAAACAAACTAGTTGTTGTGGGGTTGACTTCAACTCATATCAAACCCATGTGTGGCAGAGTAGAACTATGCTCCATAGGTTTTTGGGTTTTTTTAAATGCATTTTATTGAAATATAATTTATGTACAGTGAAATATAAAAAACTAAAGTGACATAGGTCAATGCTTTTTTTTTCAGTGTTCCTTCCCCTCCTCTCCCACCCCTGACAACCAACAAAGAAAGTTTCTTTCCATATATCCTTGACTTTTTACAATAATGAACTTATACTATATTTGCCCATCTGTGATTGACTTCTTTAACTCAGCATAATGTCCTCCAAGTTCATCCATGTTATGTGATGTTTTGCAGATTCTACATTATTCTTTAGGGTTGCATAGTATTCCATTGTGTGTATGTACCACAGTTTGGTTATCCATTCTTCTGTTGATGGGCATGTAGGTTGTTTCCATCTTTTTGCTATTGTAAATAGTGCTGCAATGAACATGGGTGTGCATATATCTGTTCTGATCCCGGTTCTCACCTCTCTAGGATATATACCTAGTAATGGGATTGCTGGGTCAAATGGTATTTCTAATTCCAGGTTTTTAAGGAATCACCATATGTTTTCCACAGTGGTTGTGTCATTTGACAGTCCCACCAGCAGTGTATGACAGTCCCAATCTTTCCACATCCTTGCCAGCATTTGTTATTTTCTGTCTTGTTGAACTTTGCCATTAGTGATGGGGTGAGATGGTATCTCATTGGTGTTTTGATCTGCATCTCTCCGATGGCTAATGATCTTGAGCATTTCTTCATGTATTTGCTGGCCACCTGAATATCCTCTTTGGTGAAGTGTCTATTCGTGTCTTCTGCACATTTTTCGATTGGATTGTTAATCTTTTTGTTGTTGAGGTATTGGAGTTTTCTATAAATTTTAGAGATAAGTCCCTTGCCAGATATGTAATTATCGACAAGTATGAATTTGTTACTGTCACTTTGTTATGTGCTTTTTCATGGTGTTGATTTCTTTGTTCCATATAATTTTCTGTGCTGAGCTTGTTTTGTTTATGAATTGTGTTATCAAATCCTTCGTTGCTATTGTTTCAGTATTTGCTAAATGTTTGTACTAGTCCTCTTTTTTATTTTGATATGAAGGTTTATCATTTTTCTTTGAGGTTACCCTGTGATTTATAGTTTCTTCCCAAGTTTAGAACAGTCTGTTCTATTTTGTAGTTGTCTTGACTTCCCTAACATTTAGAAGTCCTGTAACTACAGTTTTTTCCCCTCTTTTTCGTTTGTAGTGGTCATTGTCTTCATCTGTCAATTGATGTCTCTGGTTCCATTTACAATCTTGTAGGCTTACTTACTTTGCATACTTCTATAACTGGGTTGGTTTCTAGGTTATGTCATCATGTGTGTTAATAGTTGTTCTTTGCTGTTGTTGGTTCTCCCTTTAGCATCTCTTGTAAGGCTGGTCTGGTTTTAACAAATTCTCTTAATTTATGCTTATATAGAAATGTCCTAAATATACCATCATATTTGAGGGCCAGGTATATAATTCTTGGTTGGAAATTTTTCTCTTTCAGGGTTTTATATATACCATCCCATTGTCTTCTCACCTGCATGGTTTCTGCTGAGAAATCCAAGCTTAGTCTTATTGTTTGCCCCTTGTAGGTAACTTTTCGTTTTTCCCATGCTGCTCTTAGGATTCTTTCTTAGTCTTTGGTTTAGTTGAGTTTGATGATGATTGTCTTGGTGATTTTCTGTTTGGGATTTGTTGGACTTTTCAAATGGATATATCCTCATCTTTCATCATACCAGGAAAATTCTCTTCCAACAAATCTTGGACAATTTTTTTCTGTGTTTTTATTTGTCTCTTCCTGTTCTGGAATTCTGATTACACATAGCTTATTCCTTTTGATGGTATCCCACATGAACCTTAGGCTTTCTTCATTTTGCTTTGATCTTTTTCCTGATTGTTCCTTTCCAAAGAATTATTGAGGTATTTGCCCTCAATCTCACTAATCTGTCTCCCATTGATTCAATTCTACTCCTTTGCCCATTCAATGAGTTATCTATTTCTGAAAATTTAGTATCAATCTTCTGGATTTCTGTGTGAATATTTTGTGTCATTTCTAATTTTCCATTTATTTTGTCATTTTGTTCTTGTATTGTCTTTCAAAATTGTTCTAGGGTTTTCTCTGTTTTCCTCCATTTTGTCAGTGTTTTCCTTCATCTGTCTCTTAATTCATTGACGGTACCTAAATAAAATTCTTTTGAATTCCTTATCAGGAGTTCCAATGCTGCTTCTTCCTCAGGGATGTGTTTTGGCTCTGTATCCTGGTCCCTTATTTCTCCTGCTTTATCTTACTGCTGTATATGGACTGTGATGCTCTGTTGTCTCTGAGGCATTGTGATGTTTTTGTGTTTATATGTAACTGGTGATTGTATGTTGGAATGACTTGCCCACAATTTTCATTTTCTTTGTTTTGTTTATATGTTATCTATGTAAGTAAGGTACTGTACTGTGCTCCTCTATTCACTAGTTGGTAGCACTCATACACTCACCACCTGTCTCCTTTCCCATTGTCTGCCTCTCATATGTCCCTGCTGTCCTTGGCAAATGAAGCCCATTCTTAGGTCCCTGGAATCCAAATGAGAATGCTATCACTTTAAAATCCAAAATGGCCACTGCTGGTAAACATTCAAAATGGCTGCACCCTTCAGATAGTCAAAAGTCCACAGTTCAGGTTGTCTCCCTCCTTGCTGTTTCCCCTCCTAGTCATCAGCCACCAGTGCAGTCATCACTGCAGCCTGGCGATCAGGGCTGATCTTTCGGTCAATTCTCAGGTCCCAACATGACTTGGAAATATTCAGGTTGCTGGCCCTGTCAGAGTAGCTGACAGTCCACTGCTCCAACCATCTTCGTCTCACTGTTTTCATTAAGGTTTTTCCACTAGTTGGTGCCTAATCCACTTCTGTATACTTCCTTTCAAAGCTCAGGGCTCCAGGATTATCTTCTGTATCTTTGTTGGTTTCTCTTTTCTTTGTTGAAGATGGTCTGTGGAGGTTGTCCACCTGTTCTGCCATCTTACCAGAAGTCCTCCATAGGGTTTTCAGTTGGTGACTTTTCAGATAGATCCAAGCCTTTCTTCTAAGGTGCCTCTGGGTGGACTTGAGTCACCAACTTTTTGGCTGATTGATAAGTATTTGCACCACTCCAGAGTTAATAAAACACATCTCTAATTCCCTTGTGCTGTTCAGTGAAGAAATTGGCATTTCTGTTTATAAACCATCCTTTTGCAAGTTCAGCTTGCTTGACTTAGTATATGCAAATGCACTCACACATACACACACACACAAGTATCCCCCACCCCTGTCCAGAACTTTATCAACTCTGGTTCAATACAGCCTGGACTACAGAATTCTACTGAGAGGCTGGCCTCCTGCGTGAGACAGCCAGCTTTCCCTCTTTACACACCATAGTCCAAGGGACTGTTCTGAGTTATTTATAGCATAATGTACACATATTTGGGGGACAGTCTTTAAATTATTGCTATGCCATGATTTTGATTTACTTAAGCTTCTCCCATCTAACTGAGGAAGCTTGGTACAGTTTGGAACAGAAATCTGATTTGTCGTTTTGCACTTCTAATCTGTTGCATCTCAGAAATGTGTGGTTCCAGTCTTATTTGTCATCTATCATAGAGAAAGCTTAGGGGGTATATGTTTAAATTGTATGCAGTTAATGTTGCTCTTTTTGTGCTTGGTGAGGAAACAGATTTAAAGTTTAAATAAACTGGCAATTGACAAAATTGGAAAAATATCAAACAATTCCCTCAGCTGCAACTTTCTTTTTGTGAATAGAATCCTTATCAGGTCTTTGCCTTCCATTTGACTACTTAGAACTACTTCGAAACCAAAAAACCAAACTCAATGCTGTCAAGTCAGATCCGACTCAAAGCGACCCCTCCTTAGGTTTCTGAGGTGGTATCACTACGGAAGTAGATTGCCCAACCTTCCTTCCGAGGAGTGGCTGTGGGGTTTGAACCACCAGCCTTCTGGTTAGAAGCCAAGTGCCTTAGGAACTATGCTACCAGGGCAATGTGGAAAAACTGCAGCTCTCATATATTGATGGTGAGGTTGCAAAATGGTTCGGCTATTTTGAGAAATGTTTGGCAAGTCCTCAAAAACTTAAACATAGAGTTACCATATGACTCATCAGTTTTGCAGAGAATTGAAAACATGTATCCAGAAAGAAAATATGTACAAGAATGTTCACACTAGTGTTACTTATAATAACCAAAACCTAGAAATAACTCAAATGTGCATCCCCTGATAAATGGATAAACTCACTATGGTATATACATAAAATAGAATGTTATTAACCAATTAATCCCAAAGAATTTTTTTTGAAGGAGGAGACATGTACCAAAATTAGTTACAAAAAAAATATATATATATATATATATATATATAT
>NW_006921721.1:4122351-4129525 GCF_000298275.1 Orycteropus afer afer
TTGACATAAAAATTTAACTACCACAATAGCATTTCAATTGAGGAGGGAAAGGATGGATGATTTCACAAATAATGTTGGAATAATTGGTTAAAAAATATAAAGTTAGATTCCTACCTCACAGCTATAATCAAAAATTTAGAAGGTTAAAGATTTAAATGTAAATTTTTAAAAAATTAATGCATAAATTACTGAGAAAAATATAATTTCTCTTAGATTATTGCTTGAACAATTTCTCTTAGAAAGATCAGCACGAGGCCAGTCCCCATGAGGCAGAGGTTAAAGATGTCTCAAATGTCCAAACTACCGTACCACTCCATCATTTCAGACATTAACTCCTCCTCCTCCTCCCAGTAATTTCCCCAGTCTTAGGGTTCTGTATTTCGCTGTAACACCTCACAGAACTCTCAGACACCCAAGGGTTCGTCTCACGTAGTAGTGGTGGAGGCTGGCAGGCTGGCGAGTCCCGGGTCCGTGAATGGGTCTGGAGGATCCTCCCAACTCTCAGGGTTTGATGAACCTCGATCAGCAGATCAGATGAAGGCTGCTGTCCCAAATCCAGGGGTGAGATGAGGATGATCCAAGACACAAAACCGGAGCAAGAGGAGGGCGAATCTTCCCAGGAGATTCGTAGGTATACCCTCAGGGAAGCTAAGGGTGGTGATTTGAATTATACCCTCCAGCAAGACAGGACTCAAGATACATTCCACCTGTGTTGCCCCAACAGAATTAACCTAAATCCCATCACAGAGTCCATTGTCAGTCATTATAGGGAATGACTGCTACCAGCTGCCCAGCCAAGTTGATACCTGACCTTAACTACACACCACCCCAAACAGGCATGGATAATGGGATTTACAAAGCATTACAGAATGGAGGACAATGGCTAGAAGGGCCACATCAAGCAATTCACTGCAATTATATAATCTTGAATAGTGGATGCCTTTATTTTTAGCAATGCAACATAGGCAGAACTATTTTTAAAACCTGACACATTTGACTGCTTTAAAAAAAAAATCATCACACTCAGAAAATTAAATTTAAAATGAAAACAAACTGGGGAAAAACTAGTTAGAATATATATAATAAGCACATAGTGAGGGCTCTTAAACTCAATAAGAGAAATACTGTTGTTGTTGTTGTTGTTGTTGTTATGTGGTGCTGAGTTGAACCCGACTCATAGCGATCCCTCATTGAGTTTCTGGAGCAGTATCACTATGGAAGTAGATTACCCAACCTTCCTTCCAAGGAGTGGCTGATGGATTTGAACTGCCAGCCTTCTGGTTAGAAGTCAAGTGCCTTAGGCACTATGCTACCAGAGCTCCTAAGAGAAATACCAGCACTCAAAATTTCATGTTCAAAGGATATGAACAGGCATTTCATAAAAAGGCAGTACAATCAATCCTTCCTTATAGACACGGTTGGGTTCCAAATACCAGGTCATTATGTGAGAACTGTCCTTATGCAAAAATGGGGAATGACCACATTAGTTCACAAAAGGGAAGATGACTATATCATTGCATAACTGCCAAATTACATCATCATATAACTGCCAAACCACTGAGAACCATGGCCCAAACAAATGGAAATATAACCTTAACCATCACAGCCAGCATTACTTTTGTTTTGCACCTCAGCATTCATTAATGCTTGATGTATGTCTTTAATGTGCAAAATAGTCAGATTGTAGAGTTTTCACTATGGTCATAAATGTGAAGTGTAAGACAATGAGTTAGTTTATAAGTGAGGAGTAGCTTTATACATGGAAAATAAATATTTTTAAAAATTCAAGCTCTATTAATACAGGGGACAAAGTTATGAAAACATCTGTTATAATCAAACACCTTGAGGGCATGAGTCACTGGTTATGGAGGCTCATAGTCTTAGGGGACTCTAAGTTCAGTTGGCATAACATAGTCCACAAAGACAACGTTCTACATCCTACTTTGGTGTGTAGCGACTGGAGTGTTAGAAGCTGGTGAGCAGCCATCTAAGGTACAACTTTTGGTCTCTCCCCATCTGGAGCAAAGAAGAGTGAAGAAATCAAAGATGTAGGAAATGATTAGTCCAAAAGACTTATGCAGCACATGAACTCCAGCCTCCACAACCATGAGACCAGAAGAACTAGATGGTGCCAGGCTATACTGCTGACCACTCTGAAAGGAATCACAATAAGACGTCCTGGATAGAGTGGGGAAAAATGTGGAAAAAAATTTAAAATCATAAAATAGATCAGCTTATTGTCTGATGAAGATTGGTGGAATTCCTGATACTATGACCCTTAGATACCCTTTGAGCTAAGAATTTAACTTAACCCCTCTGACTCAGTGGTCACTCAAACAATCAAAACCAAAAAACTAAACTCACTGCCATCAAGTTGGATCCAACTCATAGCGACCCCTCCTTGGGTTTCTGAGGTGGTATCACTATGGAAGTAGATCACCCAATCTTCCTTCCGAGGAGTAGCTGGTGGGTTTGAACCACCAGCCTTCTGGTTAGCAGTCAAATGCCTTAGGTACTATGCTACCAGGTCTATATAGGTGAAATTAATATTAGGATGGTATGTATTTGTTAGAAAAGTCAAACATATAAAATCAAGAGGACAGCATTTGCCCAGGGATAGATCTAGGAGGGTGAGAGGGGATGGGAAGGAAGAACAAAGGGAAGAGGTAGGTGCAGGGAGGAAATGGGAAGAATGCTATTACGATGTAGGGATTGCAGTATATGTCACAAAACAGAAAAAGGAAAATTCAGGCTCATTGGAAATCAAGAAATGCAAGTTGAAAACAAGATCCCAATTTTATTTATTAGGTTAGCAAAGATTAAAAAAAAGAACGATATACTCAGAGTGATAAGGATGTTGGAAAGGATGTTCTCAAACACTGCTCAAAAAACCAACACTCAAACTTTCTGCCACCAAGTTGATTCCAACTCATAGCAACCCCCATTGGGTTTACAAGACTGTAAATCTTTATGGAAGCATACTGCCTTATCTTTCTTCTGTGGAGTGGCTGGTGGGTTCGAACCACCAACCTTTTGGTTAACAGATGAATGCCTTAACCACTGCACCACCTGAGCTCCTTGCTAGTGGAATGTAAGTGGAAATAATGTAGCAATACATGTTTTAAAAAATCCTGAGTAGGTGCATACTCTTCAATTAAGAAATTCCACTTCTAAGAACTTGTCCTAGGGATATAATCAGTTATTTGTACAAAGGTTTATTTACAAGTTGACAATAAAAGCATTATTTATAAAAGTAAACCATATGTATATACATATGGTTTACTTTTATAAATATAAATGTTTAATAGGGTATTGATTAAATAAATGTCAATACTAAAAAATAATATGCATCTAGTAAATAATATTTTAATTATTTTTACTTAGTTATTAATATTTATTGCATATTGACAACTTATACTAACAATGGCATGAGTATATTTTGTAAAAGTTATAAATACTACATACACTATTTTGGTAAAAATCTAGAAGTAAATAAACTATTAATGGTATCTGATGACAAGATTAGGTATTTCTTTTTCATAATCTCATTGCCACTTTTCTACAATTATGTAACAAAGATTTTTTTTAACTAAATGATAAAAATCAAATATTGAAAAATGAGTAAATGGCAAAGTAACCATTAAAAATAAAAGAATTCTAAAAACGAATTTTCTTCAAACTAAGTTAATCTGACTGTGAATTAGACAATGTTCGTACTATGAAAAGAAATCCTCTGGGCTGTGTCAACACGCTGAACTAGAGCTAACCAACTAATGAGGAGGAAAGGAAGGTCTGAGCGTTCTTTGTGAACTCCTGCCTCCACACTGCTGTTTTTAAAATGTTACTGATGGTAACAAAGGTCTGGAAATGTGAAGGCTAAATAAGTTACAATGATGGCAACAAATTAGCAGAAAGGATCTATGATCTAGGGATTGTTATATGTATGACAAATCAATTCAGAATCAAAGGCCTAATTTTTGGATGCAGCCATACAACTTCTCCTGGGGAATTTTTAAGAAGTGCAACTGAACTGACTCTTTCATTGTATTTTCTACTCTTTGTTTCTTCCGAGAATACTCTGCCTGAATTGGGCGTCTTCTTGTTATGCTCTAACTAATTTGAATAATTTATAGAATAATTGGATCAAAACTTTGTGCTCTTATATTATAATGCATTTAGAGGTCAATTATAATAAGTAAACAAATTATTCCCTGTGACAGCCAAAAATGTGTGGGGACAAAGAGGCTTCAGAGAAACTTTTCTTTTCCACAATCTGCAGCTGACATGTACAAAGTGCACCCTGGGAATGTATTCTCTCTTGGGCATCATCAACCACATTTACCTTTGACAGTGTGCCTTAACCTACACAAAATGTAGATAAATCTGTTTAATTTGGTTACTTATTATTTGAAAATGCTACTGATGAGGGCTACTAGTGTCTTAGGAGTACGTGGGTGACACAATTAGCTAAGTGTTTGACTACCAATGCATCCAGAGGCACCTCAAAAGTAAGGCCTGGCAATCTGCTTCTGAAGGTTACAGCTTTGGAAATCCTATGGAGCAATTCTCCTCTGCACACATGGGATTGCCAAGAGTCAGAATTGAGCAGATAGCAACTGTTTTTTTTTTTTTTTTTCAAATCAGTATCTTAGATTGGGTTTCCTAGGAAACAGACTCTGAGACAGAGATTTGTGTGCATGAAGTCTACTTTTTGGGGAACAACACCTGAAAGGGAAGGAGGGAAGCAGAACCAAGGCAGAAGTTTTGTCTCAGCTAACTTCAAGCGGAACTCCAGAGGTAGGAAAGCTCATCAAGTGGTCTCGAACTGAGGCAAGGGGGCTAGGTATATGTACCACTCCCATCCCCTTAAGAATTCCCTAGGAGAAGTTGTGTGGCTGCATCCAAAAATTATGCCTTTGATCCCCACCTCCTCCATCCCCCTACCCAAGGAGAGGGGATCTGACCTCCATCAAGGCTGCTTCCTTCCTTGGGAGGATTCAGTTGTAAGCTATCAGCAGTCAACACTCCTGGCACCTGGGGGTATGAAAGTCTCCAAACCAAAGAACAATCTGAGCTCAGCACCACAGTAAATATTCAACACAGAAACACCCAGTTGTATGTTTGCATTATGACAGTTCCAAAGTCTGTTCTACTCAGGCCACCACTCATCTGTCAGTTTGTCATACTGTGGTGGTTTGCACGTTGCTGTGAGGCTAGGGGCTATGCCACTGGTATTTCAAATGCCTGAAGGGTCACCCATGGTGGACAGGTTTCAGCAGAGCTTCCCGACTAAGACAGACTGGGAAGAAGGAAAAGGCCATCACTTCTCAAAGAATTAGCCAGTGCATTTTGTCCGGCAAGATGGTGGATTAGGCAGAAAAACTACACAGACCCTCTTCAACAAAGAAAAGGGAAACCAATTAACACAGATACAGAAGATAATCCTGGACCCTTGAGCCTTGAAGGGAAGGATATAGAAGTGGACTAAACCCCAACTAGCAGAAGAATTTGCATGAAAATACCAAAAAAGGAGACATACGGAGCTGCGGTCTGGCAGTGATCCTGATAGCACAGACAGTTTGGAGATTCCCGAGTGGTGGTAGGACCTAAGAATTAACCAAAAAATCAGCCGTGCTAGCAAGGAACTGCACAGAGGACTGTGCACGATGGCTGGGAAATAAATGAAGAGAAAGGCGGGCTGAGCTGTGGGCTTTTGCCGGTCCGGAGGATGCCGCCACTTTGAAGGATTAAAAGCAGCATGATTATTTTGGATATTTAGAGACAGCGCTCTGGCAGATTCCTGGGACTTGAGAAAACGTTCTGCTTTCCAGCAACCACAAGGACACTCCAGACCCACAAGACTGAAAAGGTACCACATTCCTCTTGTTACTCTTATACCCCACACCGGCTTGCTGAATGGAGGTGTGGCCATCCCCCACTCCCACCTACCGTCTAGGACCACAGGAACTCCATCAAAGTCTGTGTGCTCAGACGGAGCCTGGGTGCCCTGCCCTGTCCTCCACTGATTCCTTTTTTTGTGTGTCTCTCTCTTTTTTCTTTTTTTCACATTCTTCTTTTCTGGTTATTAGTCTGCTTGCATTTGTGTTTTAAAACAACTATTATTAATAATACTTTTGTCCTTTATATTATTATTCTTAATTGTCCCCTCCCAGGTCATAGTTTTCAGCATTTTTTCTTTTCCCTGTGCCTGGTTGAAATTTATTTATTTATTTATTTTTTAATTTAAGGGTTCCCCACACCTTTTTCTCGTGGGTAACCTCATTCCTTGGTTTTCTTTTTGCATTTTTGCATTTTGCTACTGTTCTGTGTGATTACATGGTGTGTTTTTTGTCCATGTGCTTTTAGTTTTCTGATGGTTATTCAATTGTAATTTGTGTCTAACTGAGTGGGAGACAACAACAGTCCGCATAAGACACAGCTAAACCCACACCTCCTGCAACTTCACTTACTGAGTGAGAGCCACTACCTCCTTCTCCATCAACGGGCCAATGATAAAAAAACCACCAAGAAGAGCCTGAATCACCCTTGGCTGCTATTCACAAACAGTTAACAGAGATCTAAATACAACAACACCACAATGCCTCGGAGACAACAGACCATCACAGTCCACACAAGGAAGCAGGACAAAGTGGTAGAAACAAGGGAGTAGGATACAGTCCCAGAATACATCCCTGAGGAAGAAGCAGCATTGGAATTCTCTGATAAGGAATTCAAAAGAATTATCTTTAGGTATCTTCAAAGGATTCAGAAGACTGACCAAAGAAAACAGGAAAACCTTACAAGAAGTTTGGAAGAAAATACAAGCACAAAATGACAAAATAAATGAAAAATTAGAAATGATCCTAAATCTACAGATAGAAATCCAGAAGATTAATACTAAATTGTCAGAAATGGATAACACATTGGAAGGGCAAAAGAGTAGAACTGATACAATGGAAGACAGAATTAATGAAATTGAAGGCAAATACCTGAATACTTCTTTGGAAAGGGACTAATCAGAAAAAAAATCAAAGCAAAATGAAGAAAGCCTAAGGTTCATGTGGGATACCATTAAAAGGAATAACTTATGTGTCATTAGATTTCCAGAACTGGAAGAGAAAAACAAAATCACTGAGAAAATTGTCCAAGATTTGCTGGAGGAGAACTTCCCTGA
>NW_006921721.1:4129956-4130465 GCF_000298275.1 Orycteropus afer afer
TTATAGAACTTCTAAATGGTGAGGAAGTTAAGAGAGTTGCAAAACAGAATGGACTGTTCTAAACTTGGGGATAAAATTAGATATCATAAGTAAAATGAACTTACAAGATTGTAAACAGGGAACCAGAGACATCAATTGGCAAGTGAGGACAACTACAAAAAAAATGAGGGAAAAGACTGTGTATTTATAGTACTTCTAAATGGTGAGGAAGTTAAGAGAGTTGCAAGATAGAATGGATTGTTCTAAACTCTGGAAGAAAATTATAAATCATAGGGTAACCTCAATGAAAAATGATAAACCTTCACTTCACAATAAAAAAGAGGACAAGCACAAATATTCAGCTTATACTAAAACAACAGCAACAAAGAAAATGTTAACATGATTCATAAACATAATGAGCTCAGCACAGAAAAGAATATGGAACAAAGAAACCAGGGACACCATGAAAAAACACAAAACAAAATGACAGCAACAAATTCAAACTTATCAATAATTACCCTGAATGTTAA
>NW_006921721.1:4146134-4146601 GCF_000298275.1 Orycteropus afer afer
ATTTTCTTTGTTGGTTACCAGGGGTGGGAGGGGAGGCGAGGGAACGCTGTTAGATAGATAGAGAAAAGTAGTGATTTGGGTGAAGAGAAGGGCAATGTACCAAATGTGAGTGCCCAATATAGCAGCACTGAGGATGAGAAAGACATAGAGAGGTACATGGGAGGTAGAGATGACAAACATGAACCCTTTTGCACATACAGTACTGTGTTGTCAGTGAAGGCAAACATGGGTATATGGGTGGATAGATGGGTGGATGGGCTGAACTATTAGGTATGTCTATAAAATGGGGAATGTATCCAAGAACATGTATAGGGTTGGCAGACAATGGTCCTATAAGTTTATGTGAATGATCAGGATTCCCAGATGTATAGTAGAGCCAACAATGAGCAAGGTTGTGGTCACTGCTTAGTCACAGCCAGCTACCCAGAGGGATCGAGTAGTTGAACCTGCAGGCTTGGGACCATAGT
>NW_006921721.1:4147787-4150175 GCF_000298275.1 Orycteropus afer afer
AAAAAAAAAAAAAAATCAAGATGAATGTTACAATCAGTTTATCAAGCTCCATAAAAATTTTACAGAGATTTTTGGAGTGGCTGAACTTACAGAGTTTATAGACTAATTTGGGGAGGATATTCCCCACAGTGTAATAATGCAATCCTTAGCCTACATGACCATGAGACCAGAGGAACCTGATGGTGGCTGGCTACCACTGTAAACCACTCTAAAAGGGATCAGTGCAGGAGATCCTGGAAAGAGTGGGAGAACAATGTGGAGAAAAGTCAAAATCATTAAAAAAAAAAAAAAAAAAACTAGGCTTACTGATCTAATATAGCCTGGTGAGAACCCCGAGTCTATGGTCCCTAGTTACCCTTCAGATCTCGAACTCAACTCACTCCTGTGGCTTCCAGCCAAACAATAGACAGGCGTATGAGGTGAACATTTACATGAAGTAGATATACTCCTTGGAGCGATCAACCATGGGAGAACAGAAGGGCAGTGTTCGCACAGGAAGACAGTTCTGCGGGCAGGAGTACATAAGAGGGAAGGATAATAGGATGAAGTGGGAAGAGACCAGTTACATTGTGGGGAATTGTAGTCAATGTCATGAAACAAGATGTGTATGAAATGCTGTATGGAAAATTAATTTGCTCTGTAAATTTTCACCCATATCACAATTAAAAAAAAAAATTAGCCAGTGAAAACCTTATGAATAGCAGTGAAACATAGTCTGATATATTACTGGAAAACTTCATGAATTTCCCTGAAATATTGTCTGATATAGTGCTGGAAGATGAGCACCTCAGGTCAGAAGGCACTCAAAGTGAAACTGGGGAAGGCTGCCTCCTCAAATTAGAGTTGATCTTAATGACATGGATGGAGTAAATCTTTTGGGAATTTCACTTTCAGATGTAGCATGATTCAAAATGGGGAAAAAAAGCTGCAAATATCCATCAATAATCAGAACATGGAATATATGAAGTATGACTCTAGGAAAATTGGAAGTTGTCAAACATGAAATGGAATGCATAAAGATCAATGTCTGGATATTAGTGAGTAGAAATGGACTGGTTTTGGCCATTTTGAATCAGACAACCATATTATCTACTATGCTGGGAATGACCAATGGAAGAGGAATGACATTCTACTTAGGATAAACACACATGAGACAGATTGGCAGTTGAAAGTAGAATTCTTCGGGACTTCAAGCAAGAAGGTGGAATAGACAGGCAACCTACCCAGACCCTCTACAACAAAGAAATTAAAAACCAAATAAAACAGATACAGATGAGCTTCAAAAGAAAGGATAAAGAAGTAGATCAAATACTGACTGTTGTTGTTGTTGTTATGTGCCGTGGAGTCGGCCCCTCCTTGGGTTGCCAAGGCAGTATCACCACAGAAGTAGATTGCCCAACTGTCTTCTGAGGAGTAGCTGGTGGTTTTGAACCACCAGCCTTCCAGTTAGCAGTCAAGTGCCTTAGGCGCTATGCTACCAGAGCTCCTCAAATACTCATTAGAAGAAGAAAATAGTGAACAAGGAGAAAAATGGACTGTGAACTTTCAACTGCCTGACGGTGGGGCCATTTTGAATTTTTGCAAGTACTGTTCTTATCAAGACAACAACCTAATAATTGAGTCCACTTGCTGAGGACTGCACAGACACCCAAACCAGTATCTCGTGGCCAGAAAGCAACTGTGCCCACATGACCCAACCACATTCACACCTCCTGCAGCCCCACCCACTGAGAAAAGGCCATTACCTGCTTCTATACCAACTGATCAATGATAGCTGGCAGCCAACACCAGCCTAACTCATGCTCAACTGTTCTACATGAACAGCAAATGAAGAACTGTGCACATATTCTCATCTCCTATCACACCCACCAGGAGACAGGTGGTGAGAGCCTAAATGCTTTGAAACTAATGAACAGAGCAGCACACCAGCCTTACTCACTCAGATATATGAAAACAAAGTAAAGCAAAACAAACAAACAAAAAAAAAAAACTCTGGACAAAATACACCAACTTAAAATCACCAATTTAATACAAACACAAAAACATCACAGTGTCTCAGGACAACAGAGAATCTCAGTTCACACAAAGAAGCAAGATAGAGTAGTACAAATAAGGAACCAAACTACAAAGCTAGGAAACCTACTTGAGGAAGAAATGGCATTGGAACTACTTAATAAGAAATTCAAAAAATATATATTTTGGTACTGTGATAGTTGAAGCTGTGTGTCAACTTGGCTGGACCCCAGTTCTGTGTGGTTGTTCCCATGATGGGATCAGATGACTGAGTTCTGAGTGGCCAGTCTGCCCAAGGGGAGTTTCCCTAGGGGTGTGGCCTGCTTGCAATGATATCCAAGGACAATCTGGAAGAACGGCATTCCTTAAGGAATT
>NW_006921721.1:4150511-4158667 GCF_000298275.1 Orycteropus afer afer
TGGTTTTTTTGTGTTTCTCTAGAGAACCCAATCTAACACAGGTACCTTCAGTGGAGCTAGAGAAAGATCAAGAAAACACTGACAAAATCACGGAAACCACAGACAAAACCCCGAGAAGAATTCAGGAAAATAATACAAGAACAAACCAACAAAATAAGTGAAAAATTAGAAACCATACAAAAACAGCAAACAGAAGCCCAAAAGATTAATAGTAAGATTTCAGAAATAAATAACACATTGAAAGGGCAAAAGTGTAAAATTGAATCAATGGAAGATAGAATTAGCAACACTGAAGACAAATCTCTAAATACTACTCTGTTAGAGGAACAATTAGAAAGTGTAAGGAAAAATAATGAAGAAAACCTAAGATTTATGTGAGATGCCATCATGAGGAATAACTTGTGTGTGATGGGAACTTCAGAGACAAAAAGAAAAAACCACAGAGATAATTGTTAAGATTTTTTGGGGAGAGAATTTCCCTAATAGGATGAAAGACAAGAAAATAAAGAAGATATGCATTCAAGAAGCTCAATTAACCCCATACAAGAGAGACCTCAAAAGAAAATCACTAAAACATCATAATCAAACTTTTCAAAATCAAAGATAAAGCATGAATCATAAAAGCACTTGGGGAAAAATGAAAGTCACCTACAAAAGGCAACCAATAAGATTAAGCCCTCATTTCTCAGCAGAAATCATGCATGTGAGAAGGCAATGGGACCACATATATAAACCCCTGAAAGCAAAAAATTGTCAACCAAGAATATCCAGCAATAAATACTGTCTCTTGAATAGGATGACAAAATTAGGACATTTCCATATAAACATAAATTAAGCGAATTTGTGAAAATCAGATCAACCTTACAAGAGATGCCAAAGGAGTCCTTCAGACAGAGAACCAACAATGGAGGCAACAATCTGAAATTAAGACAGAAGTAGTCAAAGTAAAATCAACCTATAAGACTGAAAACAGGGAACCAGAGACATCAATTTGAAAATGAGGTCAACCACAAAGCAAAAAATGGGAATAAATAGTGTAGTTACAGAACTTCCATAAAGAGATGAAATAAAGATGATATCAAGATAGAGCAGAGTGTTTTAAACTTGGGAAGAAAAAATAAATTACAGGGAAACCTCATAGAAACTTTATAAACCTTATAATCAAAATAAAAAAAGAAGAAAGTCATAAAAATGTAGCAAACATAACACAATAGCAACGAAGGAAATGACAAGAAAATCCATAAACAAAATGAGTTCAGCACAGAAAGTCATATGGAACAAATAAATAGGCAACACCACACACACACAAACACAACAAAATGACAGTAATAAACTCATATTTGTTGATAATTAAACTGAATATAAATGGATTGAAAGCACCAGTCAAGAGACAGAGAGTTGCAGAATAGATAAAAAAAATATGACCTATCAATATGCTGTCTAAAAGCGACAGACCACAGACACAAAGACAAAAATAGACTAAAAGTCAAAAGTTTGGGGAAAAATATATCAAACAAATGGCAATCAAAAGAGAGCAGGAGTGGCAATATTAATTTCTAATAAAAAAAACTTTAAGACAAAAATCAACAAAAGAGACAAGAAAGGATATTATATAATTATCAAAGAGTCTATAGAACAAGAAGATATAAGCATAATAAATATCTCTGTACTCAATAAAAGAGCCCCAAGATATGTAGACTAAACTTTAACAGAATTCAAAAGAGAAACAGACTATGAGACTTTAATACACTACTTTCAATGAAGTATAGAACAATGAGAAAGAAACTCAATGAGAACACAAAAGAACTAAATAACACAATCAACCAAATTGACCTAATAGATGTATTCAGAACACTTCACCCAACAAAAGCAAAATATACATTCTTTTCCAACGCACATGGGACATATTCTAGAATAGACCATATGTTAGGCCACAAAGGTAACTTCAATAAATTTAAGAACATCAAAATACTGGAAATCACCTTCTCAGATCATAAGCTATATAATTAGAATTTATAAACAAGAAGATCAAAGGAAAATAGCAAACACATGGAAATTGAATACTGGGTAATAGATGGGGGGTGGGGACAAAAAATATCTTTAAAAATTCCTTGAATAAAACAAGAATGAAAACACAACATACCAAAATCTTTGGGACACAACAAAAGCAGTGCTCAGAGGATAATATATAGCAATAAAGGCAAACATCAAAAAAACAAGAAAGAGCCAAAATCAACCCCTTAACTCAACATATCCAAGAATTAGAAAAAGAGCAGCAAAATAAATCTACAGTCACCAGAAGAATAGAAATAAAATATTTGAGCAGAAATAAATGTAACAGAAAAACAATAGAAAGTATCAACAAACCACAAGGTGGTTCTTTGAAAAGATTACTAAAATCAACAAACCATCGGCAAATTTAACAAAGGAAAAGAAGGACAAGATGCAAATAACATGAATAGGAAATGAAATGGGTGCCATCACAACAGAACCAACTGAAATAAAAAGGATAATAACAGAATATTATGAAGAACTGAAGGAGGTCTGGTAGCGAAGTGCCTAAGGCACTTGACTGCTAACCAGAAGGCTGGCAGTTCAAACCCACCAGCTACTCCTCGGAAGACAGTTAGGCAATCTGCTTCCGTAGTGATACTGCCTCAGAAACCCAAGGAGGGGTCACTATGAGTTGGGTCTGACTTGACGGCACATAACAACAACAACATGAAGAACTGTACCTGAACAAATTTGAAAACCTAGAAGAAATGGACAGATTTCCAGGAACACATTATTTACCTAAACTAACACAGACTGAGGTAGAAAATTTGTACAGATGTATAACAAAAGAAGAAATTGAACAGGTCATTAAAAAACAAAAACAAACAAACCAAAAAAATAACTTAACAACAACAACAAAAAGTCCTAGCTCAGATGTCTTCATTGGCAAAATCTATCAAACATTCAGAGAATAGCTGATACCTGTTCTACTCAAACTATTCCAAAATATTTAAAAAAAAGAGGAAATACTTACATATTCATTTTATGAAAAACAACCCTGATACCAAATCCAGGCAAAAATACCACTAAAAAAGAAAATTATAGACCGATATCCTTCATGGATATAGATGCAAAAATTCTCAACAAAATCCTAGCCAACAGAAGCCAACAATAAATCAAAAACATAATAATCATGGTAATGTGGGATTCATACCAGGTATGCAGGGATGGTTCAACATTAGAAAAACAATGAACGTTATCCACTACGTAAGTAAAGCAAAGGAAAAGAACCACGTGATCATACTATTTAATGCAGAAAAGGTATTTGACAAAATCCAACACCCATTCCTTATAATAGGAGCTCTGGTGGTGCAGTGGTGAAGGCATTTGGATGCTAATCAAAAAGTTGGTGGTTCAAACCCACCAGGTGCTCCATGGGAGAGAGATGAGTCAGTCTGCTTCTGTAAAGGTTTACAGCCTTAGAAACCCTATGGGGCAGTTTCATCCTGTCCTATAGGGTTGCTATGAGTTGGAATTAACTTCATGGCAGTGATTTTTGGTATTCCTGATTAAATGGTGGACAAAATAGGAATAGAAAGAAAATTTCTCAACTTAATTAAGGGCAAATGAAAGCAATACTGAACATTAATCTTGAGACAGGCTCAAAGCATTCCCCTTACAAGTGGGTACCAGAAAGACAAGGATGACCTTTATCACCACTTCCATTCCATACTCTATTGGAATTCCTAGCCACAGGAACAAGGAAAGAAAGAGAAATAAAAGGCATTCAGATTGGCAAGAAGTCAAACTATCTCTATGTGATAGTTAAGTGTGTCAACTTGGCTGGGCCTGGTTGAGTGGCTGGGTAGCTGGATGTAGTATTTCCCATGAGGAGACTGGTAATAAACTCCATGGTGGAATCTACAATGAGCAGTTGAGTAGCTGCCTTAGGGATGTGGTCTGCTTCCTGTATATAAGGAGAAGCCTTAGGCAATGGCCCTAGCTTAATGCATGCTTGAACCCCGCATGTAGCCATGTCATTGTTCAGCAGCCAACCTTGGGACTTTCAATGGACTAGAATTAATGGTCTGCCATGTGGTTTGGTAACTTTGGGACTGTGCCTTTTTACTTGTCAACCTTGGGCTTATCAGCCTCAGTAGCCAGCAGCTGAGTGAAGAAAAGCCTCTAGCTTCAGTGGGCCAGGAGCAGGAGGCAGAGCTGAAGTCCAAGGTTGAGGGGCTTTCACCCTGCCCCTAGAGCCTGGCACTTTGAACTCAGACTTAAAGCCCCCAAACTCTAAGGGAATAAACTCCTGTTTCTTCAAGCCATCCCATTTGTGGTATATTCTTGTCAGAGTAGTACTAAGTAACCAAAACACTTCATTTGCAGATGATATGATCCTCTACATAGAAAATACCAAAGACTCAGCAAGAAAATACTGGAACTAATTGAAAGATTCGGCAAAGTGGCAGGATACAAGAGCAACATAAAAAAATCATTTGGATTGCTTTATAATGCAGATAACTCTGAAAAAGAAATCAGGAAAACAATACTATTTACCACAGCCACCCAAAACATGAACCGGTTAGGAATAAATCTAACCAGAGACACAAAAGACATATACAGAGAAAATTACAAAACACTAATTACCATAAGAAACCAAAAGAACAAATATAAATGGAAGAATAGACCATGCTCATGGATAGGAAGACTTAACATTGTGAAAATGTCAATACTACCCAAGGTGATCTACAGATATAATACAATCTCCATCCAGATTCTACTATCATTCTTTAAAAAGATGGAAAAATTGATCACCAATTTTAGATGGAAAGGAAAGAGACCCTTGATAAGCAAACACTACTAAAGAGGAAGAACATGGTAGGAGACCTCATACTTCCCAATCTCCAAACTTATTACACAGCCACAGTAGTTAAAACATCCTGTTACTGGTACAATGACAGAAAATTGACCAATTGAACAAAATTGAGAATCTATAGAATAAATCTATTCATCTATGCACGGCTGATCTTTGATAAAAGTCCAAAATTCATTAAATGGGGAAGAGATAGTCTCTTCAATATATGTTTTGTTGTTGCTGTGTGCTGTTGAGTCAGACCTGACTCATAGCAACCCCTCCTTGGGTTGCCGAGGCAGTATCACTCCGAAAGTAGATTGCCTAACCTTCCTTCTGAGGAGTGGCTGGTGGGTTTGAACCGCCAGCCTTCTGGTTAGAGTCAAGTACCTTAGGCAGGCAAAACAGGATATCCATTTGCAGAAAAGTGAAACAGGACACATATCTCATACCATATACAAAAACAAACTCAAGTTAGATCAAAGACCTAAATATAAAACCTAAAACCATAAAGACCATCAAAGAAAGAATAGGAACAAACTTAGGGGCCCTGATACATGGCATAAATACACTACCAAACATAACTAAAAACTCACACACATCAGAAAACAAAATAGATGACTAGAACCTCCTAAAAATTAGAAACTATGTGCATTAAAAGATTTTACCAAAGGGGTAAAAAGAGAACCCAGAGACTGGGAAAAAAAATTATGCCAATGACATATCAGCCAATGGGATAATCTCTAAAATTTATAGAAAACTTCAACACTTTGATAACAAAAAGATAAGCAATCCAATTTAAAAATGGGCAGAAGGCATGAATAGACACTTAGCCAAAAACATTCAGGCAGTCAACAAACACATGAAGAAATGCTCATGCTCATTAGCCCTTAGAGAGATATAAATCAAAACAACAATGAGATATCACCTCAACCCAGCACTAATAGCAAAGTTGGAAAAAAAAAAAAAAAAGCTGGCAAGGTGTGGAGAGACTGGAATCTTCATACACTGCTGGTGGAATTGTAAAATGGTACAACCACTGTGGGAAACAGTATGGCACTTCCATAAAAAGCTGAAAATAGAAATACCATATGATCCAGAAATCCCACTACTAGCTGTGACATGAACATATATATGCAGACCAATGTTCACTGTAGTAATAACTATTCAGAATAGCAAAAAGACAGAGACAACCTAAATGCCCATCAATAGATGAATAGATAAATTATAGAATATACACACAATGGAATACTAGGTAATGTTAAAGAACAATGATGAATCTGTGAAACATCTCATAACATGGATGAATCTAGAGGACATTATGGTGAGTGAAATTAATCAATCACAATAGGACAAATACTGTATGAAACCACTATTGTAAAATGTCAAGAAAAGGTTTTCACACAAAAAGGAATATTTTTTGATGGTTACCAGGAGTAGGAGGTGAAGGGAGGGTAAACCACTAGCTAGAGAGTAGACACATATTAATTTGGGTGAAGGGGAAGGCAATACAAAGTAAGGGGGAGGTCAGCACAAAATGATCAAGGAAAGGAAGATGCTGGGAGGAGTACAAGAGTTAAAGGCAACAGAGATAAATACTAATTCATAAGTAAACCTGCAATAACAGTAATATCAATAATCAATCATCTATGAGTGGATACATAGATGGACATGCAAGCTGAACAGATGTGGGAAGGAGAATGGGACTATACCTACAAATATACATAGGTTTGACAGAGAATATTTCTACATATCTATTTACATATGCTGCAAATATATCCATAAATATAGTAGAACATATAAGGGACAAAATTATGAAAACTTCTGAACTGTAACCAAAAATCTTGAGGGAGTGAGTCCCTGGGCCTTGGGACTCAGGATCATAGTCTTGAGGGACATCAAGGTCAATTGGCACAATAGTCCACAAAGACAATGTTCTAAACCCTACTTCGATGGGTAGTGACAGGGGTCTTAAAAGCGTGTGAGCAGCTATCTAAGGTGAAACTATTGGTCTTTACCCATCCAGAGCAAAAAAAGAGTGAAGAAAATCAAAGACAAATGGAAACAATTAGTTCAATGGACTAATGAATCACATGAACCTTAGCCCCCACCACCCTAAGACCAGAACTATATGGTGCATGGCTACTGTTCCCAACTGCTCTGAAAGGAATCACAGTAGAAGGTCTTGGATAGAGTGGGAGAAAATGTGGAACAAAACTCAAAAAAAAAAAACCAGGATCACAGATCAGATAGACACTAGTGGAACCCCCAAGACTATAGCCCTTGGTTACCCTTCAGATCTGGAACTGAACTCACTCCTGTAGCTGAATTTTCAGTCAAAGAATAAACAGGTCTTCAAGGGGAACAATTACTCTAGAAAGGTAGACACTCTTTAGAACAGTCAACCACTTGAGAAAAAAAGGGCAGCATTTGCCCAAGGGCAAAGTTCAGAAGGCAGGAAGGGTTAGGAGAGGGGGAATGGAAATGAGAAACACAGAGAGGTAGTTGGAGAAGTTATGTTTCTTGGAGGGGAAACAAAATGTGCCTGAATTTTTGAATGGTAAGCTGATTTTCTCTGTAAACTTGCACCCAAATCACAAAAAAAGTTAAAACCAATTAAATTAAAAATACATCTGATGGAAAAAAGTAAAAAAAAAAACAAAAAAAAAAAAACTTAGAGTTCCTAAAAAGAACAGTTTTGCATTTCTACCAACAAATATTTATTTAATTTCTAGGTAGTTAAACTATGAAAAATAGTTACTCTCTACTTCTTGCCCCTTACCAATATAGGATACATGGAAATTATTCTAGTAATAGAGATGTAAACCAAGAGAAAATGCTTAAATTATATCTCTTTCTCTGTACTTCTGCCACAGCAGGTTTCTGACCTTTGGACTTTGTTGAGGATATCGAAAAAGTCACTTAGAGCAAACCCATGTAAATTCATAATAAAATAGCTTTGACTTCATAGTAAATAGTAAAATAGGAAATTCATCTTAAAAAAATGAAATAGGAGGACTTCCAGTAAGATGGCAGAATAGGGAGAAAGACTGTGCAGACCCTCTCCAACAAAGAAAAGGGAAACAAATTAACACTGACACAGAAGATAATCCTGGAACCCTGAGCCTTGAAGGGAAGGATATAGAAGTGGACTACACTCTAACTATTGTTGTTATGTGCCGTCGAGTCAGACCCGACTCAAAGCGACGCCTCCTTGGGTTGCCAAGGCAGTATCACTATGGAAGTAGATTGCCCAATCTTCCTTCTGAGGAGTGGCTGGTGGGTTTGAACCGCCAGCCTTCTGGTT
>NW_006921721.1:4182145-4183356 GCF_000298275.1 Orycteropus afer afer
TTTTGTGTTTGTATTTTCTTCCAAAATTCTTGTAAGGTTTTTTCTGTGTTTTCTTTGGTCTGTCTCTCAATCCTTTGAAGATACTTAAAAATAATTCTTTTGAATTCCTTATCAGAGAGTTCCAATGCTGCTTCTTCCTCAGGGATGTATTCTGGGTCTGTATCCTGCTCCCATGTTTCTACTACTTTATCCTGCTTTTTCGTGTGGGCTGTGATGGTCTGTTGTTTCTGGGGCATCGTGACGTTGTATATTTAGATCTCTGTTAATTGTTTGTGAAGAGCAGCCAAGGGTGGTTCAGGCTTTTCTCGGTGGTTTTTTATTGTTGGCCCATTGGTGGAGAAGGAAGAAGTGGCTGTCGCTCAGTAAGTTAAGTCACAGGAGGTGTGGGTATAGTTGTGTCTTATGGGGACTGTTGTTGTCTCCCACTCAGTTGGACACAAATTACAATTGAATAACCATCAAAAAACTAAAAGCCCATGGAGGGAAAACACACCATGTAATCACACATGAACAACAACCAAAAAAAAATGAAAAGGGAAAAAAAGAAGAAAAAACAAGCAAATCTGCAATATCTGGGGGTAGGGCATTAAGAAGAAAAAAAATAGAGAAGGAGAATAATAAATGAAGATAAAAATAGGAAGATTGCAAAAAGAAAAACAAGGAATGGGGTCAGTCATGAAAAAAAAATGGGGAAAAGAAAAAAAGCAAACAAACAAACAAACAAAAACCCTTAAATTGGGGCGGGGGGGCAGAATTTCAACGAGGCACAGGGAAAAAAAAACTGCTGAAAACTAGGAGTGTACTTGGGGTTGCTGGAAAGCAGAACATGTTCTTAAGCCCCAGAAATCTGCGAGAGCACTGTCTCTTTAAGTATCCAAAATAGTCAAGCCACTTTTTAAACCTTCAAAATGGCGGCGCCTTCCGGACCAGCAAAAGTCCACAGCTCAGCCCACCTTTCTCTTCACCTTCCCCGTTTGTTCCCCAGCCACTGTACACAGTCCTCCGTGCAGTCCCCGGCTAGCAGGGGATTTTTAGGTTAATTCTTAAGTCCTACCACCACAGGGTTCTGCGAGAGTGCTGTCTCTTTAAATATCGAAAATAGTCAAGCCGCTTTTTAAACCTACAAAATGGCAGCGTCCTCCAGATTGGCAAAAGTCCACAGCTCAGCCCACCTTCCCCGTTTGTTCCCCAGCCACTGTACACAGTCCTCC
>NW_006921721.1:4183476-4186733 GCF_000298275.1 Orycteropus afer afer
TATTTTTTGGTATTTTCACGCAAATTCTTCTGGTAGTTGGGGTTTAGTCTACTTCTGTATCCTTCCCTTCAAGGCTCAGGGGTCCAAGATTATCTTCTGTGTCTGTGTTAATTGGTTTCCCTTTTCTTTGTTGAAGAGGATCTGTGCGTCCTTCTACCTAGTCCACCATCTTTGCAAATACCTTGTCTTAACGACATAAATAGTGGCTATACACATGGACTTCACCAGACAGAATATAGAGGAATCATATTGACTACATCTGTGGCAAGAGGCAATGGAGAATTTCACTATCTTCAGCCAAAACTGGGCCAGAAGCTGATTGTGGAACAGACCATCAACTGCTTCTATGCAAGTTCAAGTCCAAGTTGAAGACAATTAAAAAAGTTCATGAGAGCCAAAATATGACCTTGATAATATCCCTCCTGAATTTAGAGATTATCTAAAGAATAGCTTTGATGCATTAAACACCAATGATTGAAAACCAAAGGAACTGTAGGATGATATCAAGAATATCATCCATGAAGAAAGTGAGAGGTTGTTGAAAAGACAGGAAAGGAAGAAAAGACAAAAATGGATGTCAGAAGAGACTCTGAAACTTTTGTAGAGTAACAAATGGAAGGAATGACAAGATAAAAGAGCTGAACAAGATTTCAAACAGCAACTTGAAAAGACACAGTCAATTATTATAATGAAATGTGCAAAGACCTGGAGTTAGAAAAGGGAAGAACACACTCAGCATTTCTCAAACTGACAGAACTGAAGAAAAAATTCAAGCCTTGAGTTGCAATATTGAAAGATTCTATGGGAAATATATTGAATGATGCAGGAAATATCAAAAGAAGATAGAAGGAATACACATGAATCACTGTACCAAAAAGAATTGGTCGATATTCATCCATTTTAGGAGGTGGCATATGATTAAGAACCAATGGCACTGAAGTAAGAAGTCAAGACTGCACTGAAGGAATTGGCGAAGAGCAAACTCCAAGAATTGACAGAATATCCACTGAGATGTTTCAACAAACAGATGCCCTGCTGGAGGCACTCACTTGGCTATACCAAGAGATTTGGAAGACAGTGACATGGCCAATTGACTGGAAGAAATCCATATTTGTACCCATTCCAAAGAAAGGTGATCCCACAGAATGTGGAAATTATTGAGCAATATCATTAATATCACACACAAGCAAAATCTTACTGAAGATAATTCAAACACAGTTGCAGCAGTAAATTGATAAGCAACTTCCATGCAAGCTGGATTCAGAAGAGGATATGGAATGAGGGATATCATTGCTGATGTCAGATGAATCTTGGCTGAAAGGAAAGAATACCAAAAAGATGTTTACTTATGTTTTATTTACTATGCAAAAGCATTTCATTGTGTGGAGCATATCAAATTACAGATAACATTGAGAAGAATGGGGATTTCAGAACATTTAATTGTACTCATGAGGAACGTGTACATAGATCAGGAGGCTGTCGTTCGAACAGAACCAGGGGATGTTGCATGTTTTAAAATCAAGAAGGGGTTGTGTCAGAGTTGTATCCTTTACCCATACTTATTCAATTTGTATGCTGAGCAAATAACCTGAGATGCTGGATTATATGAGGAAGAATGTGGCATCAGTATTGGAGGAAGAGTCATTAACAACCTGCAATACGCAGCAGACACAACTTTGCTTGCTGAAAGTGAGGATGACTTGCAGTATGGATTACACCTCAATATAAAGAAAATAAAAATCCTCACAACTGGACCAATAAGCAGCATCACAATAAATGGAGAAAAGATTAAAGATATCAAGGACTTCATATTACTTGGTTCCACAGTCAACATCAGGAGCTCTGGTAGAATAGTGGCTAAGACACTTGACTGCTAATCAGAAGGCTGGCGGTTCAAACCCACCAGCCTCCTCGGAAGGAAGATGGGGCAATCTACTTCCGTAGTGATACTGCCTCAGAAACCCAAGGAGGGGTCGCTATGAGTTGGGTCCGACTCCACGGCACATAACAATGACAACAACACAGTCAACATCAATGGAAGCAGCAGAGAAGACATCAGATGATGTATTGTACTGGGCAAATCTGGTGCAAAAGACCTCTTTCAAGTGCTGAAGAGCAAAGATGTCTCCTTGAAAACTAAGGTGTACCTAACCCAAGCCATGGTGTTTTCAATCACTTCTTATGCATGTGAGAGCTGGACAATGAATAAGGAAGACCAAAGAAGAGCTGATGCTTTTGAGTTGTGGTGCTGGCAAAGAATACTGAGAGTACCATGGACTGCTAAAAGAACTAACAAATCTATCCTGGAAGAAGTGCAGTTGGCATGCTCCTTGGAAGTGAGAATGGCCAGACTTCATCTCACCTACTTTGGTCATGTTATCAGAAGGGATTATTCCCTGGAGAAGGATATCATGCTTAGAAAAGTGGAGGGTCAACGAAAAAGGGGAAGGCCCTCAACGAGACGGATGGATACAGTAGCTATAACAATGGGCTCAGGTATAGCAAGGATCATGAGGCTGGCATAGGACCACACAGTGTTTCATTTTGTTGTGTATAAGGTTGCTATGAGTTGGAGATGACCCGATAGCACCTAACAACAATATGTGTATATATATATATTTGTATGTATGTATATATGTGTATATATGATTATGTGTGTGTGTATGTGTGCATATACACACATATGTATAGGTATACATATATAGCAAGAGAGCGCTCTGGTGGCAAAGTGCCTAAGACATTTGACTGCTAACCAGAAGGTCAATAGTTCAAACCCAGTAGCTTCTCCACAGAAGGAACATGGAGCAATCTATTTCCATAAAGATTTACAACCTTGGAAACCCAATGGGAGTCGCTATGAGTTGGAATTGACTTGATGGCAGTGAGTTTGTTTTTTTGTGGTATATAAGAGCAGGAGAAAAGGGATAAAAGCCTTGAACCCGGGCAGAGAGCAGTCAGCCCCAGGGTTACAGGTGAGGAGAGACAACGCAGGGACACCCAGAGTAGCAGGCTGGAAGAGCAGGAGAAAAGGGATAAAAGCCTTGAACCCGGACAGAAGAGCAGTCAGGCCCAGGGTTACAGGTGAGGAGAGACAACGCAGGGACGCCCAGAGTAGCAGGCCGGAAGAGCAGGAGAAAAGGGATAAAAGCCTTGAACCTGGACAGAAGAGCAGTCAGCCCCAGGGATACAGGTGAGGAGAGACAACTCAGGGATGCCCAAAGAAGCAGGCCAGAAGAGCAGGAGAAAGGGGATTAAAA
>NW_006921721.1:4188958-4200974 GCF_000298275.1 Orycteropus afer afer
TTGTAAGAAGGGACCATTCCCTGGAGAAGGATGTCATGCTTGGTAGGGTGGAGGGTCGACGAAAGAGGGGGAGGCCTTCAACGAGATGGATTGATATGGTGGCTGCGATGATTGGCTCAAGTATAGCAGGGATTGTGGGGCTGGCGCTGGATTGGGCAGTTTTCGTTCTGCTGTGCATGGGGTTGCTATGAGTCGGAAACGACTCGACAGCACTTAACAACAACAACAACAATATATACATATATATATATAGACACACAGATAAAGTCTTGCACTGACCCCTGCATCCTCTGCCCAACCGTCTAGTTTACTAGTTCTCCTGTAGCAAAAATAAGACAAGTGGGTAACTTTAAGAATAGAAACTTATTTTCTCACAGTTCAGGAGGCTAGAAGTCCAAAGTCAGAGAGCTAGCTCTAGGGGAAGACTCTCTGTCATCTCTGGACAAAGATACTCAGCTTCTCTAATCTTGATGTTTCTCAGCTCCCTGGAGATCTCCACATGGCATCTATCTTCTCCCTGTTTTTGCTCACTTGCTTCTGTGCCTAATCTGCTCTTTTTGTATTTCAAAAGTAATTAGGTTTAAAACACAATGCATACTTACATGACCTCATTAAGATAACAAAGAAAATCCTTTTCCCAAATGTGATTATATCCAAGGAATAGGGGTTCAGATTACAATACATATTTTTGAGGGAAACAATTCCATCAATAACACTAATTGTTTTGTGGTAATCACTTCATTGGTATCTTTTTTTTTTTTTTCCTTCTTCTTCCTTATTCTCCTAGTTTGTGTGTGTGTGTGGGTGTTTTAAGTGAAAGTTTATGTAGCAAATTAGTTCTGATTTAACAATTTCTACACAACTTGTTCCATGACAACATTGGTTATATTTTTTATAATGTGTCAACATTCTCATTATTTCCATTTTCTCTGTTCTCTTTCCATTAATTTAGCTTCTTTGCCCCTCCTTAGGTTCTCATCTCTGTTTTAGGGTAAATGTTGATGATTTGGTCTCTTTTGTTGCTTATTTAAGGAAGCACGGTATTCATGAATGCTATTATTTGTTTAGGAGCTCTGGTGGGATAGTGCCTAAGGCATTTGACTGCTAACCAGAAGGCTGGCAGTTCAAACCCAGCAGCTACTCCTCAGAAGAAAGGCTGGGCAATCTACTTCTGTAGTGATACCGCCTCAGAAACACAAGGAGGGGTTGTTATGGGTAGGATCCAACTCCACGGCAGTGAGTTAAGGCAACATAAGCACATATAAATGTATTTTCTGCCATCCAATCATACAAAAGGTGTTCTACCAAAAATACATTGTTCTTTTTATTTTATTTTTCTCACTTACCAACATGTCCTAAAATTCATTTCATACCTCTATATAAAACCCATTACCATTGAGTTGTTTCCAACTCATAGCGACCCCCACTGAGTTTCCAAGTTTGGAAATCTTTACAGAAGTGGGTTTCTTCATCTTTGTTCTATGGAGCAGCTGGTGGGTTTGAACCACTGACCTTCTGGTTAGCAGCCACATGCCTTACCCACTACGCCACCAGAGCTCTTTCATACATAAAGATCTTCCTATAAATTTGTATGGCTGGATGCCATGCCAATCATTTATTTAAACCAGGCCTTTTTGCTGCACATTGCAATTGGGGGCAACACTTTGCTGTTTCAAATAATACAAAAATATCTTCATACATATGAGAGTATCTGTAGGTTAGAATCAGAAATTTGATTGTGATATCACATATTTTAGCTAATTTGCCAGTTTCGAATGAAAATTATAAGGATAAATCTGATTGTCACTTCCCCGGCTTAATGGCCTGCAAAGATCTCCTATCACAATTAGAATGAAAAACATTAGACCTGCAAAGCCCTCCCTTCTCTGGTCCTTGCCTACCTACATTTCTCCACCCCCATCTATTCCCACTCCCACCCACAGCCCCGCTTTCAACATTATCTAACCACATTGGTCTTCTTTCATCAACTTAATTCTATACATTTGCCTTCTGACCTGAAACAAGCCATGCCCGGAGACCAGCTTTCAGCCAAACAATAAACAATAACACTCAAGAGGATTCCATATCCCTTAGAACAAACAATTATATGAAATCAAAAGGACATTTTCTCAAAAGCAAAGATGAGAAGGCAGGAAGGGGTAGAAGATTCAGACAAAAGGAAACAGGGAACCCAGGGCAGAAATGGTCACAGTGCTGACACATGGGGAATGCAACCAGAGTCATGGAACACTTTATGTACAAACAATCGAATGGGAAACCAATTTCCTCCATAAACTTTCACCTAAAGTACAATAATTTTTTAAAATCCTATATATTTGCAAAATGTGCAATGTCATTTTGCATTTTATTTGTACTGCATTGTCAAATGTGTATAAAATCTGGTAACCATCAGAGACATAACAAAGATGTTGATCCTAGAAAGGGGGAATGGATGCTAATGTTTAATAGAAATGAGTATTTGAGTGGGAATTAGTTTTATAAGTTAAAAAAAAAAAAAAAAAAGGAGCTCAGGTGGTGCAGTGGTTAAAGCATTTGGCTGATTACCTGATTACCTGGCAGTTCGAACTCAGCTACTCCAAGGGAGAAAGATGAGACAGTCTACTTCTGTAAAGATCTTCAGCCTTGGAAACACATTACCCTGTTCTGTAGGGTTGCTATGAGTCAGAATTGACTCGATGGCAGTGGAATTTTTTTTGGTGGTTTTATAAGCAGTCATTTCATAAGCAAACATTTCCAGGTTATGACGTCTTTAACTCTCCCACACAACTTTGATGTTCAGGGACTCAGATGATGAATGCTGAGATAATGAGCTCTTTTGATCATACTGTGGTCATGTGACCATGGACCCCAGACACATAAAGGTAAAACTCTATATTACAATATAAATTATAGAAAGAATACTGGCTGGAAATTATGATTCTTGGGTTCTGCTGCACACTCTGCCTCTAAGTAATGAGGGCTGAATAAAAACAGTTGCTATGGAGCCGATTCCAACTCATGGTGACCCCACGTGTGCAGAGTAGAACTGTGTGGTCCATAGGGTCTCCAATGGCTGATTATTTGGAGGTAAGTCAACAGGCCTATCTTCTGAGCAGCCTCTGGGTAGGTTTGAGCTGCCAATCTTTTGGTAGTAGTTGAATGCTTAACTGTTGTGCCACACAGGGAACAAATGGTCTGTTTTAACCCTTTTCTCCATGACATACCTCCAAATACTAGCTGGTTTTGAGTCAGTACCTACTCATGGTGACTCCATATGTGTCAGAATAGAACTGTGCTCCGTAGGGTTTTTCTCTTTTTTTCAATTGTGATATGGGTGAAAGTTTACAGAAGAAATTCATTTTCCATTCAGCAGTTCAGACAGATTTTGTATCACGGCATTGATTGGAATCCCCACAACGTAACAGCTCTCTTCCCACTTCTCTGTGGTTACCTTTTCCTTGTGTTCTTTCCTATGCATTCCTGCCCTCTGAGTTTCCCTTCTGATCTCCCGTGGTTGACTGTTCTAAGGAGTGGAGCCACTTGGTTTAATTGTTCACCTCCTAGTCCCCTCTATTGTTTGGCTAGACGGTAAGCCACAGGAGTGAGTTTGATTCCAGGCCCAAAAGGTGACTAGGGGCCATAGTCTCAGGAGTTTCACCAGTCTCTATCAGACCAGTAAGCCTGGTCTATTTTATGATTTTGAGTTTTGTTCCACATTTTTCTCCCACTCTATCCAGGATCTCCACTTCTGATCCCTTTTCAAGTGGTTGGCAGTAGTAGCCAGGCACCATCTGGTTCTTCTGGTCTGAGTCATTTAGGCTGAGGTTCCCACAGTTCACCAGTCCCTTCAACTAATTGCTTCCATGTATCTTTGATTTTCTTCACTCTTCTTTGCTCCAGATGAGGAGAGACCAGTAGTCACATCTTAGATGGCTGCTTACAAGCTTTTAAGACCCCAGTCACTACTCACCAAACTACAACGTTTTTGAGTAGTATGTCACACCATTCGAGCTTGATGTCCCCTCTGAAGATGGTTCTGCACCTGTGAGCCTAGTGACTCATACTCTGAAGGTTTTGGCTGTGGCAAAGAAGTTATCGTAACTTTGCCCCTATTACCTGTATTATATACATGGAACTCTTATAACACGTACAAATACACAAGTAGAAATATCGTCTGCCGAACTTACATATGGTCATAAGTGTATTTCCTTTTGCCTACCCATATCTAATCATTTTGCCTGTCTACTTATGTATCCACTCATAAAAAATGTTCGTTATTACTAATAAAGTAATATTTATATATAAAAGTATTTACCTTTGTTCTCTGTACCTCTTGTGCTCCTCTCCATGTCTTCTATTCTCTTTAGTGCTATTGGGCTGGTCATTTGTTTTTGGTATATTTCCTTTCCCTTCACCTAAATCAGTAGTTGTCTCTTATCTAGCCACAATTTTCTCTCCCTTCCTCTCCCATTCCTGGTAACCAATAAAGAAAGTTTCTTTCCATGTGTAAACCTTTCCTTGACTTCTTACAACAGTGGACTCACACAATATTTGTCCTGTGATTGACTTATTTCACTCAGCATAAGATCCTCCAAGTTCATCCATGTTATGTGGTGTTTCACGGATTCTTCATTATTCTTTAGTGTTGCATAGTATTCCTTTATGTGTATGTATCATAGTTCGGTTATTTATTCATCTACTGATGGGCTTTTGCGTTGTTTCCATGTCTTTGCTAATGTGAATAGTGCTGTGATGAACATGGGTGTGCATATATTTATTCAGCCCCAGTTCTCACTTTAGGATATAAACCTAGTAGTGAGGTTGCTGGATCAAATGGTATTTCTATTCCCAACTTTTTAAGGAAGAATCACTGTTTTCCATAGAGGTTGTACCATTTTACAGTCCCACCATCAACATATGAGAGTTCCAATCTCTTCACAACCTCACCAGTATTTTTTTTATTTTATTTTTTATCTCATTGAACTTTGCCACTATTTCTGGGGTGAGATCACATCTCATGGTTGGTTTGATTTGTATCTCTCTGTCCACAGGGCTTTCAATGGCTAATTTTTCCAAAGCAGATTGCCAGGACTTTCTTCCAAGCCATCTCTGGGTGGTCTCAAACCCCTAACCTTTAGGTTAGCTGTTGTTTTTGTTGTTGTTATGTGCCGTCGAGTCAGACCCGACTCATAGTGACCCCTCCTTGGGTTTCTGAGGCAGTATCACTACAGAAATAGATTTCCCAACCTTCCTTCTGAGGAGTGGCTGGTGGGTTTGAACCACCAGCCTTCTGCTTAGCAGTCAAGTGCCTTAGGCACTATGCCACCAGAGCTCCCTTGGTATAGACTACACATCAATATATATATTTTAAAAAAAAATCTTCACTACTGGACCAATAAGCAGTATCGTGTTACCAGAGTTCCTTAGGTTAGCAGTTGAGTATGGTAAACGTTTGTACCACCCAGGGACTCCTGTGAGAGCTTACGCAAGCCATTTAATCTTTCTTTGTCTCATTGTATTTGTATAAAGAAGGAAGAAAATGGAAGGAAAAATGACTCTAAATCTTTTCAGTCACCACAGATATCTTTTATTATTCCCCTTCACCCCATTTTCATAATATTGATAAATTTTCTCTACCAAAATTCATTAGGAACCTGTTCATGCTATCATTTTTAATGAATTAAAGACATATAATTTCCAATTCTGCTCAGCATTAAATAATAAATTGACATTGGTTGAGTTGATATAATACTATCCAAATCAAAGAAACCATATTTTAATATGCCTGGGTGATCTTACCTTGGGTAAATGTATTTTCATACTTTTTAATGTTTAGTACCTAAAGATAAATATCCTGAAAGTTGAGAATCTCTAGATCAAATCGACTTTAAGTTTCCTTACAATTCTGGGCATCTTTAGTATTTATACAATAATCTAGTCTATTGGTTTTTCTAGCAGTGTTTCTGAGAGCACTGGGGCATATCAGAGTGGGAAAGGAGGTGTTAAAGCAAGACGTTTTAGAAACTCTAACTCCATTTCATCCAGAGTAACTCCATTTTCCTCTCTTCTATGTATTGTGTTCAGTCTAAGATTTTGTTTAAGAAAGTGTTTAATCTGTTAAGAAATAATTTGAAAAATATGACTTGATTAAACTTAATTATATATTGTTGTTAGGTGTCATTGAATAGGTTTTCATTCATAGTAAACCTATGTACAACACAGCAAAACAGTGCCATCATCATAACCTTTGCTATGATTGAGCCCATTGCTGCAGCCACTGTGTCAATCCCTCCCATTGACAGTCTTCCTCTTTCTCACTGACCCTCTACTTTACCAAGCATGATATCCTCTTCCAGGGACTAGTCCCTCCTGATAATGGACCTAAAATATATGAGACAAAGTCTCACCATCCTTGCTTCTAAGAGCATTCTGGCTGTACTTTTTCCAAGACAGATTGGTTCATTCTTCTGGCACTTCATGGTGTATATTCAATATTTTTCACCAACATCATGATTCAAAGGCATCATCAATTCTTCTTCAATCGTCCTTATTCATTATGCAAGTTTTGCAGGCATATGAGGCAAAATAAAATACTATGACTTAGCCCCTTATTCCTCAAAGTAATATCTTTGCTTTTGAACACTTTAAAGAGATCTTTAGTAGCAGATTTGCCCAAGGTGATATGTCATTTGATTTCTTGACTGCTGCTTCCATGGGCATTGATTGTGGATCTAAGTAAAAGGAAATCCTTCACAATTTCAATGTGTTATTCCTGTATAATGATGTTGCTAATTGGTCCAGATGTGAGGATTTTTGCTTTCTTTATGTTGAGGTATAATCCATACTGAAAGCTGTATTCTTTGATCTTCATCAGTAAGTGCTTCAAGTCATCTTCACTTTCAACAACCAAGATTGTGTCATCTGCATATCTCACATTGTTAAGGAGTCTTTCTCCAATCCTGATGTCATGTTCTTCTTCATATTACCCAGCTTCTTGGATTATTTTCTCAGCATACAGATTGAATAAGTATGAAAAGATACTGTTGAACAACACTGATGAACACCTTTTCTATGTAGTATTCCATTGTTCCAATATTCCCAGCATTCCACTGTTCTGTTCACATTGCTGCCTCTTGGTCTATGTACAGGTTCCATATGAACACAATTAACTGTTCTGAAATTCCACAATGTTGTCCATGATTTGTTATGATCCACATAGTTGAATGCTTTTGCATAATCAATAAAACACAGGTTAAAAATCTTTCTGGTATTCTTTGTTTTCAGCCAAGATCCATCTGACGTCAGCAATGATATTTCTAATTCTGTGTCCTTTTCTGAATATCTGGCAATTTCCTGTTGATATAAGGCTGCATCTGTTTTTTAATTATCTTCAGTAAAATTTTACTTATGTGATATTAATGATATTGCTTGATAATTTCCACATTCTGTTGGATAATCTTTTTTTAGAATGGGCACAAATATCGATCCCTTCCAGTCAGTTGGCCAGGTAGCTGTCTTCCAAATTTCTTGGCATAAATGAGTGAGTACATCCAGTGCCGCATCCATGGGCATTCTATCAATTCCTGGAACTTTGTTTTTTGACAAATTCCTTCAATGCAGCTTGGACTTCCTCCTTCAATACCATCAGTTTTAGATGATATGGTACATCTCCTGAAATGGTTGAATGTTGACCAACCCTTTTTGTTACAGTGACTCTGGGTATTCTTCCTGTTTTCTTTTGGTACTTCTTGCATTGATCAATATTTTGCCCATAGAATCCTTCATTATTGCAATTTGAGGCTTGAATTTTTTCTTCAGTTTTTTTCAGCTTGAGAAATGCCAAGTATGTTCTTCACTTTTGGTTTTCTAACTTCAGATCTTTGCACATTTCATTATAATACTTTACTTTGTCTTCTTGGGCTACCATTAGAAATCTTCTTTTCATTCTTTTATTTCATCACTTCTTCCATTCACTTTAGCTACTTTCCATTCAAGAGCAAGCTTCACAGTCTCTTCTGACATCCATTTTGGTCTTGTCTTCTTTCCTGTCTTTTTAATGACCTTTTGCTTTTTTCATGTATGATGTCCTTGATGTCATTCCACAAGTCATTGAATCTTTGGTCATTAGCATTCAATGTGTCAAATCTATTCTTGAGATGGTCTTTAAATTCAGGTGGAATATACTCAGGGTCATTCTTGTTTTAATTTTCTTCAGCTTCAACTTGAACTTGCATACGAGCAATTCATGGTCTGTTCTGCAGTCATTCTCTGCTCTTGTTCTGACTAATGATATTGAGCTTCTCCATCATCTCTCTCCACAGACATAGTCAATTTCATTTCTGTGTATTCTACCTGGCAAGATCCATATGTATACTCACCCATTATAATGTTGAAAAAAAAGATATTTGCAATGAATAAGTCATTGGTCTTGCAAAATTCTGTCATGTAATATCTGGCATAATTACTGTCTCTATGGCCTTATTTTCTAGCTGCTGGTCTGTCTCTATACTTCCAACTTTCACATACCAGTCACCAGTATTTATCAACGCCTCTTGATTGCATGTATGATCAATTTCACACTGTAGAAGTTGGTAAAAGTCTTCAATTTCTTCAATTTTGGCATTAGCAGTTGGTGTGTATATTTGAATAATAGTTGTATTAACTGGTAATCCTTGGTGGCATGTGGATATTATCCTATCACTGACAGGACTGTACTTTAGCATCAATCTTGAAATGTTCTTTTTAACCAAGATTTTGATGCCATTCCCTTTTAATTTTTCATTCCTGGCATAGTGAACCATATGATTGATTCAAAATGGCCAATACCAGTCCAGTTTACTAATGTCTAGAATAGCAATATTTGTGTTCCATTTCATTTTTTGTGACTTCCAATTTTCCTAGATTCATACTTTGTACATTCCACATTCCAATTATTAATGGATGTTTTCAGCTGTTTCTTCTCATTGTGAGTTGTTCCACATTAGCAAATGAAGGTTACAGATCCTTTACTCCATCCAAGTCACAAAGGTCAACTCTACTTTGAAGAGGCAGCTCTTCTCCAGCTGTATTTTGAATGCCTTCCAACCTGACATACTTACCTTCTGACACTATATCAGACAATGTTCCAATTGCTAGCCATAAGGTTTCCACTGGCCATTTTTGTTTTTTTGGGGGGAGGGGGGAATTGATTGCAAAGTCCTTTATCCAGTCTGTCTTATTCTGGAACCTCTACTGAAACTTGTCCAACATGTGCAACTCTGTTGGTATTTGCAGTACCACAGGCATAGCTTCCAGCATAACAGCAACACGCAAGGCACTACAGTATGGCAAATTGGCAGACAAGTGGCAGAGAGATATGATATGACCCAACAATTTCACTCCTGGTTATATACCCAAAGGAACTGAAAGCACTAACTCAAAGAGACACATAACCACCAATGTTCATTGCAGTGTTATATGTAATGGCCAAAGAGTGGTAACAATCCAGGTGTCCATCAACAGACAAATGGATAAACAAAATGTGGTATATACTCATGAAACCAAAATCCAAAACCACTGCCATCAAGTTGATTCCAATTTATAATAACACTTTAAGACAGAGTAAAAATGCACCCTAGGGTTTCCAAGGCTGTAAATATTTACAGAAGCAGACTGCTTCGTCTTTTTTCTTGTGGAGCCAAACTTGTGGGTTCAAACTGCTGACCTTTTTGTTGGCAGCCAAATGCCTTAACCACGTGTGTTAGGCAGGGTTCTCTAGAGAAGCAAAACCAGTAAAGCTTATAGAGAGAGAGAAAGAAAGAAATTTATCTTAGGAAAATGACTCACATACTTACAGAAGTTGGAAAGTCCCAAGTTCTTGGATCAGCATCAAGCTGGAGGCTTTTCCTGACTCACGCAGCTGCAGGGGCTGAAGAGCTCAAGGTTGGCAGGCAGTACTGGCTATTGACTCTAATGAATGACAAATTCAAGATCTCCAGGCTGTATGGTGGATTGTTCCCTCACGGATAGTTGTAGGCAGCACAACAGGACCCTGATCCACAGAAGCGTATCTCTTTTCCCAGGATGTCCATAAATATACTGGAAGTAGACCATAGCCCTAGGGAAACTCCCTTTCAATGGATTCGCTACTCAAAACATATACATCTGATCCCATCGTGGGAACAACCCACATCACAATTGCTTAAACCACACAGAATTATGGTCCAGCCACGTTGACACACAGCTCCAATTACCATACCACAGAGCCACAAGAGCTCCTTGTATATACACTCAATGGAGTATTATTCAGTTATAAAGAGAAATGAAATTCTGATACATGCCACACATGAATGAACCTTGAAAACACTATGCTGAGAAGTGGGCAAGATGGTAGACTAGGAAGAAACGCTACCCAGATTCTGTACAACAAAGACCTGAGAAACCAAGTGGAAGAGATACAGATGATAATCCTGGAATCATGACATTCAAAGGAAATGATAAAGAAGTAGATGAAATACTGATTAGAAGAAGAAACTGAATGAAAACAGTGAACATGGAGATATACAGAGCAATGAGCCTCAACTGGCCTGACACAGCAAGGCCATTTTGAATTATTGCAGGCAGCATTCTGATTGGGGCAGGAATCAGAAAACCAGTTCCACTCACCCAGATCAGTACCAGCACCTACAAGGGTGGTTGGCACTGAGACAAGTGTGATCTCTCCCTTACCCCAAACATCTTCTTGGTGACCAGAAGTTCCCACTGCCACCCATGCAGTAGTCAGTGACATTCTCTCACATTGCCCCTGCCTACCCAGTGAGCTGACTGGCCCGCCTTCCCCTCCCATCTTCATGAAGCACTTGATTCTTCATTCTGCTCCCCTAGTGCCCCTGAGGTGCATTCTCATGGAACAAGCAAGGTACATACACAGAGTCTGAGGTTGGCAAGGCACACTCTTGCATATCATGTGCCATGTGCACACCACTTCCAGGTTTGGAGATATATGCACCGTGCCCTGTGCTGCATGCACAGCCAGCAGAGCATGCCATTGTAGACCAGATGTGCCATCCCCTGCTGTGTGCATGACAAGTAGAGCATGTGGCCATGGCCCAGGTATCCTGTCCTCCAACACCTCAGGTTTCTCTTTAAAAAAAAAAAAAAAAACCTCTTTTTTTCCTTTTCTCTTTTCTTATTTTTCCCTATGCTTGTTTTTAGTTTCTTTCTGTTTGATTTTTCACTTCTGTTAATTTCTTTTCATTTCTTCTCTTTTTTTCTTTTTTCCCTTTGCTTGTTTCTGCTTTCTGTTTTTTTCCTCTTTTCTTGTTTTACTAATTTTTATTTATTTATTTATTTGTTTGTCCTACCTTATGAGACACAGCAACTGCACCCATACTACTCAGCCCACCTTCTCCCTCTGATGCCCCATTCATTGGGTGAGTGCCACCACCTGCTCCTCACTACTTGACTGATAACAGACAGCAGCCAACACCAGCCCAGCTCACCCTCAACTGCTCCACATGAACAGCAGACTGAGAACTGCACACTATCCCATCCTTTACCACAACCACCAGGAGACAGGTAGTGAGCACCTAAGTGCTACTGAATGAGGTAGCATTCCTGCCTTGCTTGCCCAAATATATCAAAACAAAAAAACCTGGGCAAAACACACGAACATACAATCACTAATTAAATACAAATACAGTAACTCTACAATGTCCTAGAGACAAGACAACCTCAACTGACACAATGAAACAAGAAAAGGTGGCTCAAGCAGTATTTTGGCTTCACCAAAATACAAAGCTAGAAAACTTCCTGAGATAGAAATGCTATTGAAGCTAACTGATAAGGGATTCAAAATAATTATATTTAGGTGCCAACAACAAATTAAGGAAGAGATCAAGGAAACCACAGACAAAATCAAGTAAAACACAGGCAAAAGTTTAGAATAATCAGGAAAATAATAAAAGAACAAATTGACAAAATAAATAGAAAATTAGAAACCATACAAAAACAGATCACAGTAATCCAGATGATTAAT
>NW_006921721.1:4201199-4203425 GCF_000298275.1 Orycteropus afer afer
AAAAAAAAAAAAAAAAAAAATTCACAGAGAAAATTGTCAAAGATTTGTTGGAAAAAAACTCTAATATCATGAAAGACCAGAAGATGTGTATTCAAGAAGCTCAAAGAACCCCAAACAGGACAGAATCCAAAAGAAATAATTGAGACACAACATAATCAAATTGTGCAAAAACAAAGATGAGGAAAGAATCCTGAAAGCATCTCGGGAAAAATGAAGTTACCTACAAAGGAGAATCAGTACGAGTAAGCTCTGATTTCTCAGCATAAACCATGCAGTCATGAAGACAATGAGGTAACAGTTATAAACCCCTGAAGAAAAAAATTGCCATCCAACAATTATATATCCAGCAAAATTGCCCCTCAAACAGGATGGCAAAGTTAGGACATTTCCTTATAAACAAAAATTAAGGACATTTTAAAAAACCAGACCAATCTTACAGAAATACTAAGGGAAGTTCTTTGGACAAGGAACCAATCATAGCAGACAACAACGTGAGATTAAGACACCTGATGATATCACCCAGAAATAAATCCAGATATAAAAGTATTAAAAATAAAATAAACCTATAAGATTGCAAATAAGGAACTAGAGGCATTAATTTGTAAATGAGAACAAATATAAAGCAAAAAAAAAGAGAATAAATGGAGTAGTTACAGACTTCCAAATGGAGATGAATTTAAGATTATATCAACATAGAACAGACTGCTTCAAATTTGGGAATAAAATAACAAATTACAGAGTTGTTGCTGTTGTTGTTAGCTGCCATCATGTCGGCTTTGACTAATAGCGACCCTATGTACAACAGAATGAAACACTGCCCTGTCTTATGGCATCCTCACAATCCTTGCTATACCTGAGCCCATTGTTGCAGCCACTGTCTCAATCCATCTTGTTGAGGGCCTTCCCCTTTTTCATTGGCCCTCCACTTTACTAAGCATGATATCCTTCTCCAGGAAATGGTCCCTTCTAACAACATGACCAAAGTAGGTGAGATGAAGTCTGGCAATTCTCACTTCCAAGGAGCATTCCAGCTGTACTTCCTCCAGGACAGATTTGTTAGTTCTTCCAGTAGTATTCTTTTGAAGAATACTTTTAGTATTCTTCAAAGAAAATAAATAAACCAAATAAAAAAGAAGAAAATCATAAAGATCTAGTAAATACTAAAGCAGCAGTAACAAAGGAAATGATATCTGCAAACAAAATGAACTCAGAACAGAAAAGTATGTGGAACAAAGAAATTATCAGTACCACATACACAGTGAAAACCACAGCAAAATGATAGCACTAAATTCATACTTATAGATAATGGCACTGAAAGTAGTAAATGGATTAAATGTACCAGTCAAGAGATAGAGAGTAGCAGAATGGATAAGAAAACATGACCCATTGATATGATCCTAACAAGAGACACACCTTAGAAACAAAGACAAAAATAAACCAAAAAATCAAAGGATGGAAAAACATACATCAAGTAAATGGAAACCAAAAAAGAGCAGGAGTGGCAATATTAATTTCTGATAAAATAGACTTCCTGGCAAAAACCAGCAAAAGAGACAAGGAAAGACTTTATATAATGATTAAAGGGACAATTGAACAAGGTGACATATCATAATAAATATCTACATACCATTGAAAGAACTCTAAAGTACATAAATTAGACTTAAATAGAGTTGAAAAGAGAAATACACAACTTCACGATAATAACAGAAGACTTTAATATCCATATCTCATATCATATACAAAAACTAACTCAAGATAGATCAACGACCTAAATGTAAAACTATAAAGATCTAGCTATTAGAGAGATGCAAATCAAAACAACAAGGAGGTACCATCTTGCTCCAGCACTAGGAGCAAAGTTCAACAAGACAGAAAATAACAAAAGCTGGCGAGGATGTGGAGAGATTGGGACTCTCATACACTGCTGGTGGGACTGTAAAATGGTAAAACCATTGTGGAAAATAATATGGCAACTCCTTCAAAAGTTGGAACTAGAAATACCATTTGACCCAGCCATTCCATTAGTAGGTGTATATCCTAAAGAAGTGAGAGCCATGACAAGAACAAGCATTTGCAAACCCATGTTCATTGCAGCACTATTTACAATAGCCAAAAGATGGAAACAACCTAGGTGCCCATCAACTGAGGAATGGATATCCAAATTATGGTACATACACACAATGGAATACTATGCAACCCTAAAGAATAATGTAGAATCTGCAAAAC
>NW_006921721.1:4215743-4237609 GCF_000298275.1 Orycteropus afer afer
GGGGAACAATGTGGAACAAAACTCAAAATCATTTGGAAAAAAAAAAGCAGGGAACAGGTTTACTGGCCCAATGGAGCCTGGTGGAACCACTGAGACTATGGCCCTTAGCTGTCCTTCAGGTCTGGAATTGAACACACCCCTGTAGCTTCCAGCCAAGCAGTAGACAAGCATACTAGATGAGCATTTATCTGAGGTAGATACACTCCTTGAAAAGAACAAATAAGAGAGAAAGAAGGGCTGCTCAGGCACAGGGAGACAGCTCAGAGGGTAGGAGTGCATGGAGGAACGGTCACAGGGAAGCAGTGCCTATCGGGAGGAAGTGGGAGAGGAGATGTTGCATTGTGCTAAATAGTGGTCAATATCATGAGACAAAGAGTATGTGATCTGCTGTATGAAAAGTGTATTTGCTCTGTAAATTTTCAGCCAAATCACAATAAAATTAAAATTAAAAAAAAAAAACAAAACTATAAAGATCATCAAAGAAAAAATATGGGCAAACATAAGGGCCATAATACATGGCATAAATACATTATCAAATATAACTAAAAACATACAAACAGAAAAGACAAACAAGATGGCTGGGACCTTCTAAAAATTAAACACTAGGTACATCCAAAGACTTCACCAAAAAAGTGAAAAGAGAACCTATTGAATGGGAAAAATGTTTTGTCAATGACTTATCAGATAAGGAGCTAATCTCTAAAATTTACAGAACACTTCAAACCTCAGCATGAATAGGCACTTCACCGAAGATATTCAGGTGGCCTACAAACACATGAAGAAAAATTCACAATCATTAGCCATTAAACAAACAAACAAAACCACTGCTTTTGAGTCATTTCTGACTCCTAGAGACTTTATAGGATAGAGTAGAACTGGTCCATATGGTTTCCAAGGCTGTAAGTCTTCCTGGAAGCAAACTGTCTCATCTTTCTCCTACAGAGTGGCTGGCGGGTTTGAACTGCCGACCTTTCGGTTAGCAGTCAAATGCCTTGGGCACTACACCATCAGAGCTTCTTCTTTAGCCATTAAACCATCTTTAGCCATTAAACCGACTGCCATCGAGTTGATTCTGACTCATAGCAACTCCCTTAGGGTTTCCAAGGCAGTAAATATTTACACTAGTAGATTGCCCAGTATTCCTTCTGTGGAGTGGCTGGTGGGTTTTAACCACCAATCTTCTGGTTAGCAGTCAAATGCCTTAGGCTCTATGCCACCAGAGCTCCTTTTGCTAGCCATTAGAAAAAAAAAAAAAAATTCACTGTCCTCAAGGCCAGTCCGACTCATAGTGATGCCTCCTTATGTTTCCGAGGCACTATCGCTACAGAAGTAGATTGCCCAAACTCCCTTCGGAGGAGTGGTTGGTGGGTTTGAACCACCAGCCAGCCTTCTGGTTAGCAGTCAAATGCCTTAGGCACTACACCACCAGTGCTCCCTTCTTTAGCCATTAGAGAGATATAAATCAAAACAACAATGAGATATCATCTCACATGAACATTAATAACAAAGGTCAAAAAAACAAATGTTGGTGAGGCTGTGGAGAGAATGATACCCTCATACAGTGCTGTTGGAACTATAAAATGGTATAACCATTGTGGAAAACAGAATACACTTCCTTAAACAATTGGAAATAAAATTACCCTATGATCCAGCAATCCCACTATGAGGCATATCTCCCAGAGAAATAAGAGCCATGTTATGAATAGATACATAAACACCCATGTTCGTTGAAACACTTTTCACAATAGCAAAATGATGGAAACAACCTAAGTGCCCATCAACAGATGAATGGATAAATAAACTATTGTACATACACACATGGAATATTATGTAGTGTTAATGAGTAATGATAAATCTGCAAAAATCTAGAGGACATTATGCTGAGTGAAATTAGTCAATCACAAAAGGACAAATATTGTATGAGACCACTATTATAGAAAGTCAAGAAAAAGTTTTTACAAAGAAAGAAATATTATTTGATGGTTCCAAGGGTGGAAGGATAAAGAATGGTAAATCACTAACTAGAGAGTACACACATTTTAACTCATGGAAAGTTAATTTAAAAAGTTAACTTGTGGGAAAGACAATATAGAGTTGGGAAGTTAGCACAAAATGATCAAGGCAAAAGAGGGCTCTGGGAGGAACACAATAACTAAAGTCAAATGAGGTAAATAACATTACATACACAATCTGACAGTAATAGTAATAGCAATAGCAATAATCTACCAGTGGATATGTAGATAGACATGCATATTGAACAGGTGTGGGAAAGTGAATGAGATGATACCTGGCAATATATATATACAGGTTTGACAGAGGATATTTCTACATATGTATTTATATGTGGGAGCTCTGGTAGCACAGTGCCTAAGGCATTTGACTGCTAACCAGAAGGCTGTCGGTTCAAATCCACCAGCCACTCCTCAGAATGAAGACTCAGCAATCTATTTCCATAGCAATATTGCCTTGGAAACCAAGGAGGGGTCACTATGAGTCAGATCAGACTCGACGGCAGTGGTTTTGTTTGATTTTATTTATATGTGCTTCAAATATATCTAGGAATATAGTAGAACACACAAAAGACAAAGTTATGGAAATGTCTTAGCCATAAACAAACATCTTGAATTAGTCGCTGTGCCTGGGTGCTCAGGACCAAGATTTTGGGGGATATCAAGGTCAATTGGCACAAGATAGTCCACCATGAAAATGTTCTATATCCTACTTTGGTGAGTAGCGACTAAGCAGCCATCTAAAGTGCAGCTACTGGTCTCTACCCTTCTGGAGCAAAGCAAGATGAAGAAAATCAAAGATACAATGAAACACTTAGTCCAAAGAACTAATGGACCACGTAAACTTCAGCCTCCACCATGTTGAGACCAGAACCACATGCTGACTGGCTAACACTAACGACCACTCTGAAAGGGATCACAGTAGAAGGTGAGAAATGTGAAACAAGACTCAAGATCATAAAAAAAGACCAGGCTTACTGGTAGGAGCTCTAGTGGCATAGTGCCTAAGGCATTTAACTGCTAACCAGAAGGCTGGCCAGCCACTCCTCAGAAGGAAGACTGAGCAATTTAGATACTGCCTGGAAACCCAAGGAGGGGTCCCTATGAGTCAGAATCAACAAGATGGCAGTGAGTTTGGGTTTTTTTTCATTGTTGTTGGTTAGGATTACTGGTTGGTTAAAGACTAGTGGAACCCCTGAAACTATGACTTTTAGTCACATTTCAAGCCTGGAACTGATGTCCCCTTCACAGCTCAACTTTCAACTTGTTTGGAATCCATAAGACAGGCCTATAAGGTGAACAATAACACCATGGAGGTATATATTCTCTAGAAGGACTAACCATACCAGATCAAAAGAGCAGCACTTGCCCACAGAGAAAGTTCAGAGGGCAGGAAGGGATGGGAAAGAAGGACAAATGGTAATCAGAAACACAGGGAGGAAGTGGGATGAGTGCTGTTACATTGTGGGGATTGCAGTCCATCCATGAAACAAAAGTGTGTATGAAACAAAACTAAGTTGCTGTGTAAACTTTCACTCAAATCAAAACAAAAAATTAAAAGAAAACATTATGCTGAGTGAAATAAGTCAGACACAAAAGAACAAGTATTAGATAGTCCCACTTACATGAAATATCTAGAATAGGCAAATCCATGGAGACAAAACATTGTCAGTTACCAGAGGATGGGGCAGGAGATGGATAGTGAAAAAATAAATAAATAAGGAAAGTATTTAAAATGCGGCACATTTACATATCAATATAGAATTTTGCTTCATTTTGGTTAATGAAAACAGAAAATTAAGTAATCATTTTGATTGCACATGAGGAGAGAAGCAAGATGGTAGGGTTACAAGGGTGGGAGACTTTTCACTACATACTTTTTGTTAATTTTGATGAACTGATGTATTATTTATTTATGCTGAGTAAAATAAGGCAGTCACAAAAGTATAAACATTGTATTAGTTCATTATTGTAAAAAGTCAAGGAAACGTTTATATATGGAAGGAAAATTTCTTTGTTGGTTACTGGGGTGGGAGAGGAGGGAGGGAACACTTTCAGACAGGTAGGGACAAGTATTGATTTGGATGAAGGGAAGGGCAATGTACCAAACGTGAGTTATCAACATGGTGACATTGAGGAAGAGGAAGACATAGAGAGTTACATGGGAAGTACAGACAACAAAGATGAACCTTTCTGCATTGTCAGTGATGCATTTGTATTGTAAGTGATGGCAAGCATTGATCGACAGGTGGAGAAATGGGTGGACAGGCTGAGTGATCAGGTATATCTAGGCAGGTTGTAATGTGCCCATGACCATGTATAGGGTTAGCAGACAATGTTTCTACATGCATATTTGTATGCACTGTAAGAATGTCTAGGTGTATAGTAGAGCTGACAAGTGGCAAGGTTGTGGTGGCTTCTTGACCACAGCCAGCTACCCATAAGGAGCAAGTAGTTGGACCTGTGGGCTTGGGACCATGGCCATAGGGGATATCAAGCTCAACTGGTGTAACATACTTCACAAAAACATTGTTCTATATTCTACTTTGGTGACTAGCAACTGGGATCTTAAAGGCTTACAAGTGGCCATCTATATGCAATGATGGGTCTTTCCTCATCCAGAGCAATGAATGAAGAAAACCAAAGATGTATGGAAAAAATTAGTCCAAGGGACTGGTATACCATACAATCCTCAGCCTAAAGGACCATAAGACTAGATGAGCTAGATGGTGCCTCACTACCACTGTCAACCACTTGGAGGAGGATCTGTGTAGGAGATCCTGGATAGAGTGGGAGAACAATGTGGAAGAAAACTTAAAATCATTAAAAAAAAAAACAGGTTTGCTGGTCTGATAGAGTCTGGTGAAACCCCTGAGATTATGCACCCTAGCCACCCTTCAGGTCTGGAATTGAACTCATTCCTTTGGCTTCCAGCCAAACAATAGACAGGCATATGGAGTGAACATTTACATCAGGTAGATATACTCCTTGGAGCAATTACTCATGGAAGAACAGAGGGCAGTGTTTTCACAGGGAGACAGCTCAGGGGGGCTGGAATGCATGGGAGGGAAGGACACAGAGAACAGGTAACTATGGGGAGGATGTGGGAAGAAAGCTGTTACATTGTGGGGAGTTGCAGTCAATGTCATGAAACAAAATGTATATGAACTATTGCATGGAAAATGAATTTTCTCTGTAAACTTTCACCCAAATCATCATAATTTTTTTTTTAAAAAAAAGAATTAAAAATAAATATTTAAAATCTATTTAATAAAATAAAAAGAACAATTTTTAAGAGCAATGGAATGTAAAGCTAAGTAAACTTTAGCTTCTGGAGCCTTGTGCTTCAGGTGAACTTGGGGAAATACAGAGAGACATTTCTTTCCATTGTTGTTAGGTGCAATTGAGTCCACCAATTTGTGGTGATCTTACGTACAATAGAAGGAACTGTTGCCTGGTCCTATGCCATCTTCAGATCCTTGGAATATTTGAGTCCATTCTTACAGCTATCGTGTCAATCCATCTCATTAAGTTTTCCTCATTTTTGAGGAATCCTCCATTTTACCATTATGTCCTTTTCTAGTAACTGGTCTTTCACAATGATGCATCCAAAGTAAGCAATTCAAAGTCTCTCCATCCTTACATCTAAGAAACATTCTAGTTGTATTTCTTCTAAGACTAATCTGTTCATTCTTCTGGTATACCAAAAAAACAAACTCACTGCTGTGAGTTGGATCCACCAGCCTTCTGGTTAGCAGTTAAATGCCTTAGGCACTATGCCACCAGAGCTCCCATTCTTCTGGTAGGCCATGGTACATCCAGTACTCTTCACCTGTATCACTTTTCATTAAGAGTTCCTATTTGGGAAAGGTGACTTGGATGAAAGAAGCACCTAAAATGTGTCCACAGAAAAACCGAACCAAGTTCCCTGGTTTGGCTTTCCATAGCCAGAGTCTCTGACCATGGCCTCTTCCACATATTAAATAGCATTGTTTTGGTTACATTAAAGCAGCACTAATGCATTAAAGGATACCAATTAACCTTGTTAGAAACATCTGTTGGTTTAAAAATCCTGTTAGTACAAAGTGAGTTAAAACCGGGGCTTTTAACCAATTCATTCTGGTTTGACTCCCTTGGTGAGAATATTTATTTCCCTCCAAGATATATAGAATCAGAATCTACATTTTCACAAATCCTCAGGTGATATGAACAGATCCCTAGGTGAGTCACAGCAGAGGGGTCAAGTCAGAATGAATCAATTCGAAGCCCTGGTTAAAACAAAACTCTGCCCTTAGGAGCTAGTGAGTTAAGATGTCACTGATAATCAACACTTTAACAAATAATTAACAAGACTAACTTTCATATAGGAACCTGATTGTTAAATTGGGGTCATTATCTTATGTTGTTAGCTGCATTAGAGTCAGCCCTAGGCTCCCAGCAACCCCATGCACAACGGAACAAAACTCTACCTGGGCCTGATTCATCCCCGTGATCTGTGCAGGATCAGAGCATTGTGATCTACAGGGTTTTCACTGGCTAATTTTTGGAAGTAGATTATCAGGCGTTTATTCCTAGTCTGTCCTAGTCTGGAAGCTCCACTGACACCTGTTCAGTATCATAGTAAAACACAAGCCTCCACTGACAGAGGGATGTTGGTTATGCATGAAGCCCACTGGCCAAGAAAGGAACCTGAGTCTCCTGCATGGCAGGGGAGAATTCTACCACTGAATAACCACATACTTTGATCTCGAAACAAATATATATATATAGAATTATAATATTTTGGATATTCATTAACAAGCATTTGAAATACTATCTTTGTGCCAGATGTTGTTGTTGTTGTTGTTGTTATGTGCCATCAAGTTGGCCCTGACTCACAGCAACCCCTCCTTGGATTTCCGAGGCCATGTTACTACAGAAGTAGACTGCCCAACTTTCCTTCTGAGGAGTGGCTGGTGGGTTTGAACCACCAGCCTTCTAGTTAGCAGTCAAGTGCCTTAGGCACTATGCTACCAGAGATGTTAGGCAATGACAATTCAAGGATAGTCCCTGATGTCTGGGGTCATGCAGAATAATGAAACAAAGAGACATAAAGAGAAAATTAGAATAAATGTGATATGTTCTATAATACAGGCATGAACAAATATCTGTAGGACCCCAGAGGAAGGTGCAAGTAACTTTGCTTGGAAGAAGCTAGGAAAAAAACAAGCCCACTGCCATGGAGTAGATTCTGACTCGTAGCAACCCTACAGAACAGGACAGAACTACCCCCATAGGGTTTCGAAGGCTGTAAATCTTTACAGAAGCAGACTGCCTCATCTTTCTCCCACAGAGTAGCTGGTGGGTTTGCACCTCCAATGTTTTGGTTAGCAGCCCAATGCTTTAACCACAACCACAACCAAGTCTTAAACAAGATGTTGAAGTTAAGGGAGGATGAGAAGAACATTCCAGGCAGACAACACAGTATGCAAAGCAGTGCAGCTCAGAACAGCACGGTGTGTTTATGGCACACCAAGCAGCTTGATTTGACTATAATGTCAAGTGTTTTTTGGGGTTTGGCAAGAGTCAGGGCTGGAAAGGCAGGTTGGGACAGGGTTATGAGGTACATTGTACAATAAGCTGACAAGTCTAGAATTCCTCATAGGAGCAAATTTTCATTTTCTCAGTCAACACATTGAGAGAGTAGTAGAGTTATCACTGCTGTGTAACTCCTTGCAAGCAAGCAGTCCTCTCTACTTCCATACACACACATCCTGCCATATACTAGGCAGAACAACAACATATGGAAGGTGTGTTTGCAAATTGGAATTACCTTCACCATCCTTCCATTTTCTTCTTCTGCATCTAATCAGTTACCAAAGTCTGTGACTATTGTCTCAAACCCTTTTTTCTTTCTTCCTTTTTTCTTAAATCAACCCTTTAGTAAGCATTTATCTGTGTCAGGTACGGATTAAGGGTTTTATGTCCACTGTCTCATTCAACCCTCTCAACAATTCTGTGAGGCAGTGTTCTAGTCAGATTCTCAGTAGCAAACAATAGTTAACTCAAACAGAAAAGAGATTTATTAGAAGGCTATCAGGCAACTGACAGAATCTATAGGAAGGTGGAGGACTGAGTTCAGGTGGGATCCAAGAGAAGAAGCAGAGCACATTTGAGATCCTACCTTAGTAACAATTTCTCTGGACACATCCCAGCATGCCTCTGGACTCTCATGTCCACCCCAGCATCCTTGAAGATTATCAGGCTGACTCCAGTGCTTTTACATCAGTACCTCAAGATCTGAAGTATAGAGCAGTGGGTGAGAATCAACTGACCCTGCTCAGAGCACACACCCAGGTCCTGGTTTCCACACGCAGGTAGAGGAAGTTTCCCTTTTGTGGCTCCCACTTACCTTGGGATTCACATGAATTAGGAAGGATGTGCAGATAGTGAGTGGGCAGCAAAAACTGCAAGCACCCACTCCAAAAAACAAATTCACTGCTGTTGAGTAGGATCTGACTCATAGCGACCCCTCCTTGGGTTTCCAAGGAAGTATTACTAAGGAAGTAGATTGCCCAATCTTCCTTCTGAGGAGTGGCTGGTGAGTTTGAACCGCCAGCCTTCTGGTTAGTAGTCAAAATGCCTTAGGCAGTATGCCACCAGAGGTCCCTAAAGTGTACTATTATTTCCTTCATTTTATGGTTGAGAGAATAGACCTAGAGCAGGTAGGTTAGGTACTCAAATAACACAGCTCATCAGTGATGAAGCCAGCCTTAGACCCTATCTGTTTATCTGCAAAAAATCCATGTTTTTATGCAACAGGCTGCATTTCCTTCTCTAAGCCATTCCAGCTATATTTCACAGCCCACACACTAGTCCAGGCTCCCATCACCTCGTTTAGATTACTACCTGGTCTCCCTCCTTTGTGTTCTCTTCATCTCAGTTCCTTTTTACGCAGTTGCTAAGATAATTATTTTTCAAGTGCCATCTTTATCACGTCAGCCTCTTTTTCAAAACCCTGTGAGTCATGCCTTTAAGATCCTTCCTTGACTAATATCATTCCACATGGATCACTCCCTCAATAATCAGTCAAAAATGTTGTTCTTATGCCACCAGAGATGTGAAATTTATACTATACTATCTTATACTTATTAATAGTCTCCAGTTGTTACATTTATATGTGTTATATACTATACATTTACATAAAGTCATAGAGCCTGTCTGTTCTGGTTACCTAGTGCCGCTCTGACAGAAGTATACCACAAATGGGATGACTTAAACAAACAGGAGCTTATTCTTACAATTTGGAGGTTTTAAGTCCAAGTTCAAAGTGCCAGGCTCTGGGGCTGGGTGAAAGCTTCTCAACCTTGGGGTCCAGCTCTGCCTCCTACTCCTGGCCCACAGGAGCTAGAGGCATTTCTTCACTCAGACAGCTGCTGGCTGCTGAGGCTGAGAAACCCCAAGTTTGACAAGTAAAAAGGCACAATCTTGATGTTACCAAACCACATGCCAGGCCATTAACTCAAGTCCATTGTAAGTCCCAAGGTTGGCAGAGCATAGCAGGCTGCTGAGCAACAACACACTACATGCAGGGTCCAAGCGTGCCATAGGCTAGAGACCATTCCCAAGGCTTCTCCTTTTACACAGGAAGCAGACCACATCCCAAAGGCAGCTACTCAGCTGCTTGTGGCAGATCTCACCATGGAGTTGATTGCCAGTCTCATCATGGGGAATATCTACTACCAGCTGCCCAGTCACTCAACCAGGCCCAGCCAAGTTGACACACAAACATAACTACCACAAGACCCAGCCAAGTTGACATGTAACCTTAACTACCACAGGTAATCTGGAGGCAAAGGTACCAGCTTGAGGTTCCTACAGGAAACCTCCTTGCCTGGTTCTTGAATTCCTTCATGTGGCAGTAGGCATCATTAGCAAAAAATAATGCACTACACTTTCAAACATCTCGTCTGTAGTTGTTAACTGCTGGTGAATCATCTCTGACTCATGATGAGCCTATGAACAAGGGAATGAAAGGCTATCTAGTCTTCTGCCATCGCCATGATTTGTTGTGGACCTTACTACCGTCATCCATAGGGTTTTCACTGGCTGATTTTCAGAAATACATCGCTAGGCCTTTGTTCCTGGTCCTGCTTACTCTAGAAGCTCTGCTGAAACCTGTTCAGTATCACAGCTACATGGAAGCCTCCACTAACAGATGGGTAGTAGCTGTGCATTAGGTACTTCGGCTGGGTGTCTTAGGCTGGGTTCTCTAGAGAAGCAAAACCAGTGAAGCTTACATATGTATATGTAGAGAGGTGTATCTCAACGAAATGGCTCATGCAGTTGTAGAGGCTGGCCAAGTCCCAAGTTCTATGGTCAGACGTCAGGTTGGAGGCTTCTCACTCATGTAGCTGCAGGGGCTGATAAATCCAAGCATGTCAGATATCAAGTCCTAAGAACCAGAGGTCAGATGATGAGAGCAGGATACAAAGACAGCAAAAAGCCAGAAAGTTTTGCCAGAATGTCCATATATATTTGATACAGGCTACACCCCAAGGAAACTGCCTTTCAACTGATTGACTGCTCATAGTGGATCTCATCATGGGGGATGACTATATCATAACTGTGAAACCAGAGAATCATGGCCCAGCCAAGTTATCACACAACTTTAACCATCGCACCAGGAGTCAGACTCAGGTCTCTCACATGGAAAGTAAGAATTCTACCACTGTACCACCAACACCCCCATTCAAACACCTCTAACCAACTGTGATAGTTAGGTTTGTGTGTCACCTTGGCTGGGCCTGGTTGAGTGGCTGGGCAGCTGGTGACAGTTATTCCCCATGAAGAGACTGGCAATCAGCTCCATGGTGGGATCTACCACAAATAGCTGAGTAAGCTGCCTTTGGGAATGTGGTCTCCTTCCTGTATTTAAGGAGATGCCTTGGGAATGGTCTCTAGCCTATGGTACTCTTGGACCCTGCATGTAGCCGTGTTGTTGCTCAGCAGCCTGCTATGCTCTGCCAACCTTGGGACTTACAATGGACTTAAGTTAATGGCCTACCATGTGGTAACATCAGGACTGTGCCTTTTTACTTGTCAAACTTGGGGTTTCTCAGCCTCAGTAGCCAGCAGCTGTCTGAGTGAAGAAACACCTCTAGCTCCAGTGGGCCAGGAGTAGGAGGTACAGCTGGACCCCAAGGTTGAGTGCCTAGAGCCTGGCACTTTGAACTTGGACTTAAAGGCTCCAAATTGTAAGAATAAACTCCTGTTTGTTAAGGCCATCCCATTCTGGTATGTTTCCTGTCAGAGTGGCACTGGATAACCAGAACACCAACTCATTGCCATTGAGTCAATTTCCACTCATAGTAACCTTATAGGACAGAGTAGAACTACCCTATAGAGTTTCCAAGGCTGTAATCTTTATAGATGCTGATTGGCATGTCTTTCTCTTGTGGAGCAAAATGCTGACCGTCAATTAGCAGCCAAGTGCTTGACCATTGCACCACAAGCACTCCTTTCAAAGACCTTTAGGTCCCTCTAAATCCAGAACAAAAAGGCAAAGACTAAGAGATGCAAGAGTTTCTTCTCCCATCTGCCTATGCTCCAGTCTCCAGTAACTTTTTTTTTTGAGGGCTTGCCATTTTCAGTTTATTACATCAGAGGAAGCCATGCCTGCACACAGAATGCACAACTTGATTAATAACACTAGTAGAATTAACAAAACCCACAATTTATTCAAAGGATACACATATATGCTCGGGTCAGTTCATAGGTGCAAGAACAAAGAAAAATAAAATAGGGTTTCTTTCCTCAAGGAGTTTGTTTACCTTCTAATGGATAACCAAACTATAGTACATACACACAATGGAGTACTATGCAACACTAAAGAATGATGTAGAATCTGCAAAATACTGCATAACATGGATGAACTTGGAAAACCTTATGCTGAGTGAAATAAGTCAATCACAGAAGGACAAATATTGTATTAGCTCACTATTGTAAAAAGTAAAAAAAAAAAAAGTCAAGGAAATGTTTATGTATGGAAGGAAACTTTCTTTGTTGACTACCAGGGAGAGAAGGGAACACTGCTAGATAGATAAAAAGAAGCATTGATTTGGATGAAGGGAAAGGCAATGTACCAAAAGTGAGTGACCAACACAATAACACTAAGGAAAAGGATCATACAGAGAGTTGCACAAGAGCTACAGACAACAAAGGTAAACCCTTTTACATATATCATACTGTGTTATCAGTGATTAAAAAACATTAATCTATGAGTAAACAGATGGGTAGATAGGCTGAAAGACCAGATACCTCTAGCCAAAAGGAAATACACCTATGATCATACATAAGGTTCCAAAAACTAAAACCAAACTCACTGTCATTGAGTAGATTCTGACCCACAGCGACCCCCATTGGGTTTTCAACTCCCATTGGGTTTACTGAAATAGATTGCCCCATCTTCCTTTCACAGAGCAGCTGTTGGGTTTGAACCATCAACCTTATGGTTAGCAGTCAAATGCCTTAGGCACTACATCACCAGAGCTCCTTATATAAGGTTGGCAGATGACATTTCTACATATATATTTGTATGTGCTACAAGAATGTCCATATAAATAGAACTAATGGGGGGCAAAGTTATGATAGCTTCTTAGGCACAGTCATTCACCCTGATGGAGCAAGGTGTTGGCCTGTGGCCTCAGGACCATGGTCGCAGGCCATAACCTACTACACGAAAACATTGTTTTACATCCTACTTTGGTGAGTAGCAACTGGGGGCTTAAAAGCTTGCAAACAGCCAACTAGATGAAACAATGGGTCTCTTCTCATCCAGAGCAAAGAAGAATGAAGAAAACCAAAGACACATGGAAACAATTAGTCCAAGGGACTAGTGGACCATGTGAATCTCAGCCTATGAAATCTCTGGTCATGAGATCAGAAGAACTAGATGGTGCCCAGCTACCACTGTCAACCACTCAGAAAAGGGATAAGTGCAGGAGACCCTGGATAGACTGGGAGAACAATGTGGAACAAAACTCAAAATCATAGAAAAAGACCAAATTTACTGGTCTGATAGAGAGCCTGGTGAGACCCCTGAGACTGTGGTCCCTAGTTACCTTTCAGGTCTGGAATTGAACTCACTTCTGTGGATTCCAGCCAAACAGTAGACAGGCATATAGGGTGAATGTTTACATCAGGTAGATAGACACCTTAGAATGCTCAATCATGGGAGAACAGAAGGGTAGTATTTACACAGGAAGATAGCTCAGGGGGCAGGAATGCATAGGAAAGAAGGACACAGGGAAGAGGTAACTACAGGGAGAAAGTGGGAGGAGAGCTGTTCATTGTTGAGAATAGCAGTCAACGTCATGAAACAAAATGTGTATGAACTGCTGTATGGAAAATGAATTTGACATGTAAATTTTCACCCAAATCACAATAAAAAATTTTTTTTAAAAGAGTTTGTTTACCTTCTAACTGGAAACACAAATCTATTAAAAAATAACTGATGAACAATAGGATAAGGCAAAGAATTAAGTCTATACTGGGTATAAGAAGGGCACATGAAAAGGAGAAATCCACTCTATTTGGGGCAAAGGATCCCAAAAGGGTTAACACAGGATGAGATGCTTGGGCTGGGGTTAAGGGAAGAGTAAGAACTTGCCAGAAAAATGAAGGCAGGAAGAGCATTCCAGGAAAAGAATACAAAAGTATGCCACAGAATGAAAGGCTCAAAGAATCTAACTCATATGGATTTTGAAGATGCTCATTCAGCATCTATTCTCTCCTTCCCTCCAAATTTCCCAGCTATGGGTATACTCCCTTTTGGCTAGATGTGTCTGGTCTTTCAGCCTATCTACCCATCTGTTTACTCATAGATTAATGGTTGTTATCACTGATAACACAGTATTGTATGCGTAAAAGGGTTTATCTTTGTCATCTGTACCTCTTGTGCACCTGTCTGTATGATCCTTTTCCTTAGTGTTACTGTGTTGGTCACTCGTTTTTGGTACATTGCCTTTCCCTTCACCCACCTCACTCAGGTTCCACAGAAGGGCCCTGATTGAATTAAGCCATACAGCATAATCCATTCCCTTTGCCCAGCTGATTTTCAAGGAGGCATGTTCTCCAAGCCTAAACAAACTGGTCATAGCATTGTCAAGGACTAGATATGTCCAATCAGAAAGAAGCGTAAGTCTTCGGTTTGATAGTTGGAGGAAAAGATGTACTCACTGCAATTGGGCAGGGAGGAGAAAGTATACAAACATGAGAGCTGCTGGTTTCTGTTTTGTGACCTCATGGGGAGCCAGAGGATAAAGATGTCACATAAAGCTAAGGGAATTACAGAGAAATGGAGCCAATGATTTGCCCAAACTCATAGCAGAGGTTAAGCAACCACTGGACTTCTTTTCATTACTTAACAGATGAAGCAGAATTTTTTGTTTCTCACAACTAAAATTATTCTACCTGACACAATATGACTGGATTTAGGTTTTCAGGGGTAGAAAATAGGACATGGGATTGTAGAGGTAAGTATGGGCCAGATCATGAAAGGCCCTGTCTGTAAAGCCAGGGTTCTATTCTAGAGATATGGAAAGTTCTCAAAGCTTTCAAGTCATATTATGGAGTAACATCATCAGCTAGGAGTTGTAGAAAAATTACTGTAGCAGCTATGAGAAGGGCAGCTTGGAGGGAATAAGTCTGAGAACAGTAAGACCAATGAGAAAACATCATGCTTCCATTTCCTTATCAGTCCACTCAAGGGTGCAGTTTCTCCCCCTTTTTGCACTAATCTTAAAATGGAATAAGCATTTTAAAAATACTTAGTTCATAAACATATGACATAAAATCTTCAGGAATTTATACTCTGTGAAGAAAAGAAGCCCATAGAGTTCTTCAGGGATTTAATATTGGAAATCAAAGCTTGGATTACATCATTTGACCTATCAATAGTATCTTGGCTTTTTATTGTTTCTATGTAGGACTTCCAAATTGTTCTATACTCCTTCTGATCTCTACTTTTCAGGGCAGTATTTATTTATTTATTTTTTTCTCATTGTTAAGGTTTGGTTCTTTCTTCTAGAGACAGAATGAGAGTCAAAGAAAAAGAATAACTTTCAGCCCTTGGCACAAAGTCCTTTTCCCATGGCATTTGTTCATCTTAAGGAAAAGCAATCTGATGCTAACCAATTTTGTTAGAGGAGGCTAACAAACGCTTGTCCTGATCCACAGGGCTGTCTCTTTTGGCAGTATTAACTGCCAAGTAAATTCTGTTGATAGGAGAAATATGGACATGTGACTGCTATGCGCTGCATTTCACCAGAAATAATTCTGCAAAGATATTAAGATTCAGTTGATTTTTTTACATGTCTTTACTGAGCTCCCTCTCCAAGTTTAGTCCTGTGCTCAATTATTGGGCAGTACAACAGGATAGTAAAGTTTGGGTTCTGCTTCACAAGGGCTTACAATTTAGTTGAGGATAGGAAGTGTTTTTTCTGAAACCATGTTAATGAGGCCTAAGCGTAGACAATAACAGTTCATACGTAAGATGGCTACATTATTTGATTACTGAAGTCTTTGGAAAGTTTTTTTTAATGCATTTTATAGGCATATAATTTACGTACAGTGGAATACACAAAACTAAAGTGACATGGGTCAATGCTTTTTTTTTTTTTTTTCACAGTGTTCCCTCCCCTCCCCTTCCCACCCCTGGCAACCAACAAAGAAAGTTTCCCTCCATATATAAACCTTTCCTTGACCCTCCACAACAACAAACTAATACTATATTTGTCCTTCTGTGATTGACTTATTTCACTCAGCATAATGTCCTCCAAGTTCACAGACTATCTGTATGTACTGTAGTTTGGTCATCCACTCTTCCACTGAGGGGAATGTAGGTTGTTTACATCTTTTTGCTATTGTAATTAGTGCTGCGATGAACATGGATGTGCATATATCTGTTCCTGTCCTGGCTCTCACCTCTCTAGGATATATACTTAGCAATGGAATTTCTGGGTCAAATGGTATCTCCAATTCCAGCTTTCTAAGGAATCACCATATTGCTTTCCACAGTGGTTGTATCAATTCATAGACCCACCAGCAGTGTATGAGAGTCCCAATCTCTCCATATCCCCGTCAGCATTTGTTATTTTCTGTCTCATTGAACATTGGCATCAGTGCTGGGGTGAGACAGTAACTCATTGCTGTTTTGATTTGCATCTCTGATGGCCAGTGACTGATTATTAGCTGGCCACCTGAATATCCTTCTTGGTGAAGTGTCTATTCATGTCTTGTGCCCATTTTTCAATTAGATTGTTAATTTCTTTGCTATTGAGGCATTGGAGTTTTCTATAAATCTTAGAGATAAGTCCCCTGCCAAATATGTAATTATTAGCAAATAAGAAATTGTTGCTGTCATTTTTGTTATGTGCTTTTTCGTGGTGTCGATTTCTTTGTTCCATATAATTTTCTATGTTGAGCTTGTTTTGTTTATGAATCGTGTTATTACTTCCTTTGTTGCTATTGTTTTAGTATCTGCTAAATATTTGTGCTTGTCCTCTTCTTTATTTTGATGTGAAGGTTTATCATTTTTCTTTGAGGTTACCCTGTGATTTATAGTTTTCTTCCCAAATTTAGAGTAGTCCATTCTATCTTGTAGTTGTCTTGACTTCCCTACCTATGGAAAGTTTTTAAAAGTATCAGCAGGCATAACCCAAAAGTTTTAAATATCATTCTGCCAGGACTCCATTGACATGAGAATTTTGATCTTAATCACCTATATGAGACCAAATGATCAACAATTACTTTAAAACAAAAATGAGAAGGTAAGGGGCAGATAAAATGGAAAAGGAAGAACCAGAATGTAAATAATGAGAATGTTCATACATTATGAAGAATGTTACCAATGTCACTGACAAATTTGTGTAGACATTGTCGAATGGGAACCTAAAGTGCTGTGTAAACCTTCACTGAATAAAATCAATAAAATATTGTTTAAAAAAAGAGAGAGAGAGAGAGTTCCAGTAAGATGTCAGAATAGGCAGACAAATTACGCAGACCCTCTTCAACAAAGAAAAGAGGAAGCACTTAACACAGATACAGAAGTTAATCCTGGAGCCCTGAGCTTTGAAGGGAAGGATACAGAAATGGACTAAACTCCAACTAGTAAAAGAACCTGCAAGAAAACAGTGAAAAAGGACACATACGGAGCTGTGCTCTGTCAGCCATCCTGATGGCACGGACAGCTTGGATATTGCCAAGTGGTGTTAGGACCTAAGAATTGATTTAAAAATCAGCCTTGCTAGCCAGGACTGCACAGAGGACTGCACTTGTGGCTGGTGAATAAAAGGGGAAGCAGCAAAGAGGGAGACAGGCTGAGCTGTGGACTTTTGGCTGTCTGGAGGGTGCAGCCATTTTGAATGTTTACAAGTGGTTTGACCATTTTGGATATTTAAAGTGACAACATTCTCTCAGATTCCAGGGACATAAGAATAGGCTCCACTTGCCAGGGACCGCAAGGACATACCTGACTCTGAAGACTGGAAGGCGTGATATTTCCCTTGTTACTCTGATACCCCACTCCCTCTTGGTGAGCAGAGGTGAAGCCATCCCTCACTCCCACCTACCTTCTGGGTCGGCAGGAATTCCATCCCAGTCTGTGTCTTGGATGCAGTCTGGGTGCCCTGCCCTGACTCACCCAGATTTTTTTTTTTAATCTGTTTACATTTTTTTTTCATACTTATTATTATTATTATTCCATTCCCAGGTTCTAGTTTTTGGATTTTTCTCTCTTCCCTTTTCCTGGTTCCCATTCTTTCTTGTAGTTGTTTCCATTCCTTGTTTTTCTTTTTCTATTTTTCCCATTTTTTCTTAATTATTCTCCTACTCTACCTCTTTTCTCTTATTCCCCCCCTCCCTAGATATTGTGGGTTCCCCCCTTCCTTTTACTATTCACATTTCTTTTGGCTTTTTAAAGTGGTGCTTTGAATATTTTCTCTCATTTATTGCCATTCCTCTCTTTTTTTAATTTTTTCTCTTTCTGGTGATTTTTCCTGTGTGTTTATGCAGTGTGTGTTTTTTATCCTCTTGCTTTGACTTTTTTAAAACGTTTTTTGATTGTTGTTTTTGTCTCAGTGGGAGACAGCAACCACGCCCTTATGACCCAACTACACCCACACCTCCTGCAGCTCCACTTACTGAGTCACAGCCACCACTTTATCTGTACCAACTGGCCAATGATACACAACCACCAATAAGAGCCTGACTCACCTTTAACTGCTCATCACAAACAGTTAACAGAGATCAGGGCAGCTACTCTCATTCTCTATCACACCCACCAGGAGACAGGTGGTGAGTACATAAGTGCTCCCAACCAGTGAATAGAGAAACACGTACACAGCTTACTCAAATACATCCAAAAAAAAGAAAACTGAAATTTTGGGTGAATCACTCCAACATACAATCACCAATGAAACATAAATACAATAAACTCACAATGTTTCAGAGACAAAAGACCATCACAGTCCATACAAAGAAGCAAGATAAAGTGATAGAAACAAGAGAGCAGGATACAAACCCACAACACATCCCAGAGGAAGAAGCAGCATTGGAACTCTCTGATAAGGAAATCAAAATAATTATATTTAGGTATCTTCAACAGATGGAGGGACAGATCAAGGAAAACACTGACAAAAGTAAGGAAAACACAGACAAAACCCTAGAACAATTTCAGAAGAAAATACAAGAATAAAATGACAAGATAAATGAAAAATTAGAAATGATACAAAATTGACAGATAGAAATCCAGAAGATTAATACTAAATTATCAGAAACAGATAACACATTGAAAGGGTAAAGGAATAGAATTGAATCAATGGAAGACAGAATTAATGAGATTGAAGACAAATACTTGAATACTTCTTGGAAAGGAATCAATCAGAAAAAAGATCAAAACAAAATGAAGAAAGCCTAAGATTCGTGTGGGATATCATCAAAAGGAATAATCTATGTGTAATCAGAATTCCAGAACAGGAAGAGACAAATAAAACTACTGAGAAAATTGTCCAAGATTTGTTGGAAGAGAACTTCTCTGATATGATGAAAGATTAGAATATATCCATTCAGGAAGTCCAACGATCCCCAAATAGGGTAGACCCCAAGAGAAAATCACCAAGACATATCATCATCAAACAACAGCAAACAACAACTGACCATTAACACCCATGATGACATAAGCCAGAAACCAACCCAGTTATGGAAGTATCCAAAGTAAATAAACCTACTAGGGAACCAGAGACATCAATTGGCAAATGAGGGCAACTACAAACCAAAAAGAGGGAAAAAATTGTGTAGTTAGAAAACTTCTAAATATGAGAAAGTCGAGAGACAGAATGGACTGTTTGAAACTTGGGAAGAAAATTATAAATCACAGGGTAAGGTCAAACAAAATTGATATACAGTCACATCACAATAAAAAAAAAGAGGACAAGCACAAATATTTAGCAAATACTAAAACAATAGCAACAAAGGAAATGATAACATGATTCATAAACAAAATGAGCTCAGCACAAAAAATTACATGGAACAAAGAAACCAGGAACACCATGAAAAAGCACACAACAAAATTACAGCAACAAATTCATACTTGTTGATAATTGCACTGAATGTCAATGGATTAATTGCACCACTCAAGAGACAGTGAGTTGGAGACTGGATAAGAAAACATAACCCATCAATACACTGTCTACAAGAGACACACCTTAGAGGGAAGACAAAAATAGACTGAATATCAAAGGTTGGAAAAAGATATAGTAAGCAAATGGCAACCAAAAAAGAGCAGGAGTGACAATACTAATTTCTGATAAAATTGACTTTAAGACAGATATGAGGTGAACTTTACACTAGGTAGATAAACTCCTTGGAGAGAACAATCATGGGAGAATAGTAAGGCTGTGTATGCACAGGGACATAGCTCAGGGGGCAGGAGTGCATGGAGGGAAGGAAACAGGCAAGAGGTAACTATAGGGAAGAAGTGGGAGGGGAGCTGTTGCATTGTGGTAAACTGTAGTCAATGTCATGAGATAAAGTGTGTGTGAACTGCTGTATGGAAAGTGAATTTGCTCGGTAAACTTTCACCCAAATCACACACACATAAAAAAAGAATGCACTCAAAAAAAAAAAAAATTTACTTTAAGACAAAAATCACCCTAAGAGACAAGGAAGGACATTATATAATGATTAAAGGATCAACTGTACAAGAAGATATAACCATAATAAATATCTATGGACCCAATGAACGAGCCCCAAAAATACATAAATCAGACTTTAACAGAATTGAAAAGACAAATAGATGACTCCACAGTCATAGAAGGAAACTTTAATACATGACTTACAATGAAAGATAAAACAACTGGAAAGAAACTCAACAAAGATGCAGAAGAACTTAACAACACAATCTGCCAACTTGACCTTACAGAGCACTTCACCCAACAACAGTACAATATTCATTCTTTTCCAGTGCATATGGAACATTCTCCAGGATAGACCATATGTTAGGCCATAGAGCAATCCTTAATAAATTTAAAAACATTGAAATACGGAAAAGCATCTTCTCAGATCACAATGCCAAAAATTATAAATCAACAATAGGAAGATCAATAGAAAAACAGCAAACATGTGGAAACTGAACCACACTTTCCTTAAGAATGACCAGGAAATAGAAGAAACAAATATGAAATTTAAAAAATTCCTTGAATCAATCGAGAATGAAAGTACAACATACCAAAATCTTTGGGACATAGCAAAAGCAGTCATTAGAGGCCAATTTATAGCAATAAATGCACACAGAAAAAAAGAAGAAAGACCCAATATTAACACCTTAAACCAACATCTCCAACAATTAGAAAACGAACAGCAAGAAAAGCCTACACTCATCAGAAGAAAGGAAATAATATAGATTCGAGCAGAAATCAATGAAACAGAAAACAGAAAGATAATAGAAAAAATCAACAAGATTATAAGTTGGTTTTTTGAAAAGATTAATAAAATTGACAAACCACTGGCAAATTTAACAAAGGAAAAAAGGGAGAAAATACAAGTAACATGAATAAGAAGCAAATTGGGCAACATCACAACAGAACCAACTGAAACTAAAAAGATTTATCAGGATACTATGAAGAACTGTACAACAACAAATTTGAAAATCTAGAAGAAATGGACAGATTTCTAGAAACACACTACTTACTTAAACTAACACAGACTGAGGTGGAAAAGTTAAACAGACCCATAACAAAAGAAGAAATTGAACAGGTCATAAAAAAAAAAAATAATAATAATTACCAACAAAACAAAAAAATTCCTGGGCCAGGCAGTTTCACTGGAGAATTCTACCAAACGTTCAGGAAAAAAAAAAAAAAAAAAATGACACCAATCTTACTCAAACCATTCCGGAACATGGAAAACGACAGAATCCTCCCAAATTCATTTTATGAAGCAAGCATAACCTTGATAGAAAAAGCAGGCGAAAACATCACTAAAAAGCAAAACTACAGACCAATATTCCTCATGAATAGAGATTTTCAACAAAATCCTGGCCAATAGATTCCAACAACATGTCCAAAAAATAATTCATTATGACCAAATGCAGTTTGTATCAGGTATGCAAGGATGGTTCAACATTAGAAAAACAATCAACATCATCCATCACAAAAATAAAACAAAGGAAAAGAACCATATGATCATATTGATCAATGCAGAAAAGGTATTTGATACAATCCAACACCCGTTCCTGATCAAAACTCTCAGTAAAATAGGACTAGAAGTGACATTCCTCATCATAATAAAGGACAAATGTGCAAAACCAGCAGCCAACAT
>NW_006921721.1:4239970-4244480 GCF_000298275.1 Orycteropus afer afer
AACCCAGGAGAGAGGTGGTGGGTGCTTTGGGAGGAACGATTGGTGAAAGGGCTGGAGGGAGGCAGCATGTTTGGTCTTGCAGTAATAGGCCTTGGGTTACTGCTGGTAATCCTGCCTTCCCCTTGTAGGGTTAGAGGAGGTCAGAACATGTGGCCTCCTTGCCGTTTTAGCAGTCCGTTATTGTAAAAAGTCAAGGAAGGATTTCTATATGGGAGGAAATTTTCTTTGTTGGTTAGTAGGGGTAGGAGAGGAGGGGAGGGAACACTGCTAGATAGGTAGAGGCAATTATTGACTTGGGTGAAGGGAAGGGCAATGTACCAAATGTGAGTGATCAACATGGTGGCATTGAGGAAGAGGAAGACATAGAGAGGTGCATGGGAGGTACAGACAGCAAAGATGAACCCTTTTGTACATAGAGTATTGCATTGTCAGTGAAGGCTAACATGGGTATATGGGTGGATAGATGGGTAGACAGGCTGATCAATTAGGTATTTTTATGTAGGAGCGCATGTGCCCATGATCATGTATAGGGTTATAATGGAATTGCATGTATACACTTGTAGACAATGTTTCTACAAGTGTATTTGTATGTTCTGTAAGAATGTCCAGATATATAGTAGAGCTGACAAGGGACAATGTTGTAGTCAGTACTTGGCCAGAGCCAGCTATCTGGAGGGAGCGAGGAGTTGGACCATTGGGCTCAGGACCATGGTTGCAGGGGACATCAAGCTCAACTGGATAATATACTACACAAAAACATTGCTCTACATCCTATTTTGGTGAGTGATGACTGGGAACTTAAAAGCTTACAAGCAGCCATCTAGATGCAACGATGGGTCTCTCCTCGTCCAGAGCAAAGAAGAATGAAGAAAACCAAAGACTCATGGAAACAATTAACCCAAGCGACTGGTACGTGGTGTGATCCTCACCCTATGTGACTATGAGACCAGAAGAACTGGATGGTGCCTGGCTACCACTGTCAACCACTCAGAGGGGATCCATGTAGGGGATCCTGGATAGAGTGGGAGAACAATATGGAACAAAACTCTAAATCATTGGGGAAAAAAAGGGGGCCAGGTTTTCTGACCTGATAGAGCCTGATGGAACCACTGAGACTATAGCCCCTGGGTGCCCTTCAGGTCTGGAATTGAACCCACTCCTGTGGCTTCCAGCCAAACAATAGACAGGCATATGAGCTGAACATTTACATTAGGTAGATATACTCCTTGGAGAGATCAATTATGGGAGAACAGAAGGGCTGTGTATGCACAGGGAGATAGCTTGGGAGTGAGGGTTAGGATTGATTGCATGGGAGGGAAGGACATAGGGAAGAGGTAACTATGGGGAGGAAGTGGGAAGAGAGCTGTTGCATTGTGGGGAATTGCAGTCAATGTCATGAGACAAAGTATATATGAACTACTGTATGGAAAATGAATTTGCTTTGTAAACTTTCACCCAAATCACAATAAAAATTAAAAAAAAAAAAAAGAATGAATTTTGTTATTGAATCATTATTTCAGATCATATCTGGGCACTGTTAATTCCCCATCAAACCCACGCCATCCAGTTGATTCCAACTCATCGCAACCCTACAGAAGAGAGAACTGCCCCATAGGGTTTCCAAGTATAATCTTTATGGAAGCAGACTGCCACATCTTTCCCCTGAGGAGTGCCTGGAGGGTCCCAACCTTCGACCTTTTGGTTAGCAGCCAAGTGCCACTGTGCCACCATGGCTCCCTCTCATTCTGTGTAAGTTCTATTTAATTCCTTTGCCCATTCTATTAAACATATTTGATGCATAAGATTTATAGCAGAACTGGTTATATAATTATGCAACAGAACCTGAGCTGAATGCTGACCTTTATTTTTAAGCTGAAAACTTTTCAGACCAACTTCTCTTCTTTACTTGCATATTGTACCCTGGAGCCAATGGCTCTCTAATGTTGAAATCAAGCTATGAAGGGCATCAAGCTCTGCCTCTGATTTTACGAGAATTAATCCTATCTAGCACTCAGTTCATTCCATAGCCCATAGCAGGCACTAATCAAGTGTTTGCTGGAAGAAGGAAAAAATGAATAGTGTCTGTGGAAGTGTGACTTAGTCTGAGTTTCCTGGAGCTAAATCAAAGACTCTGAAAGATTAAGACCTTTGAATGGCAACCTGTGAAGGAGTTTATTTTTTATTTATTCCTTCAGTCAATGCTTTTTGAGAGTCACCATGTCCCAGGAATAGTAAACTTATTTCCTTTTGCCCAACAGCACCGAACACCCTGCTCTTACTCTTCTAAGGAGCAAAACTAATCTGTCACAGTCCCTGCCTCTCACTTTAGCCCATTTCAGGGCTAGTTACAGGTGTGTTTGTGGTGGCACAAAAGTTATTAGTAAAAAGAAGCAAAGAAGGAACAGAAACAAAAGCTGCCTTCCCCCTTCTCTTTTTTTTTTTTTTTTTTTTGTCTATTTTGCCATAATAGTCACCATTTCCCTCAAGGGGGTTCTGTTTCACACTTCATCTTACCCTGCCCACTTAGTTCCTCTGCAGAAAATTCTAGGAGTGTTGGTTTCTCTCAGAAATACAGATGAAGCTTATTTGAGTTCTTTGTGTACACAAAGACCTATTTCTTTCTCACTTGCCTAGGTCAGAGAAGAGTGGGGAGGACAGAAGAGAAGAAGACAAAGCCTTGTGTTTCACTGAATTGTACATGTTGAAATTGTAAACCTGCTATGTGTATGTTCTGCTGCCTATACTCCCAACACAACAAGAACAACAACAAAAAAAAAATTTGAAAAAAAAAAAAAAAGCCTTGTGTTTGCTTCAAGTACAGGTGAGTAGGAGAAAAGTCACAAGTCTGCATTTACACAGTGGTTACAGCATTGGGCTGCTAACCAAAAGGTAAGAGGCTTGAACCCACTAGTTTGCTCCATGGGAGCAAGATGAGGCAGTTTGCTTCTGTAAAGATGTCAGTCTTGGAAAGTCTGTGGAGCCAGAATTGACTCAATGGCAGTGGGTTGGGTTTGGTGTTAGGCCACAGAGGAAACACTGGTCTGGTCAGAAACACAAGCTCACAATGGAAAGGCAAGCAGGTTATTCAATCCCTCATACTGGCCTGGGAGATATGTCCCATGGTGGAGGCCTTGGCTATCCACACATACTGGTTACTCTTCCTGGACCCTTCCATTGGATTTCTAGTCCTCATGGCTCAAACAGGTAAGTGCTCAGTTACTAACAAAAAGACTGGTGGTTCAAAACCACCCAGTTACTCTATGGGACAAAGACTTGGCAATCTCTTTCTGTAAAGATTGCAGCCAAGAAAATTATGGGACAGCTCTGCCATGTCACATGTGGCCACTGTGAGTTGAAAACAACTCAACAGCACCCAACAACAAGTCTGTGCTTCCCAGATTAGACTATGCACTGGGGGTCAACTACTTTAGAATCATTTGGTGTGCATGATAAAAATTCAGATTCTCAGGCCAAACTCCCAGAAAACAAAATCATTAGCTTGGATATAGCTCTGCATCTTTGAAAAGCTCTCAAGGCCTTCTGATGTGCAGCCAGATTGGAGAATCTCAAAAACTTGGTGAGGGAGTCCTCTGTTTGCTGTCAGGAAAGGAGCGTGGAAAGGTGGAGAAGATAGGATGGAAGAATATTTATCTGATGCTCCTGGCTTCAACTTAAAAGTTATTCTTCTAAAGAAATATATTCATCATGGTAGTAATATACGAAGGGACCATTAGTTTTATAGGTTAGGGATTTATTGAGTTTGGAAATCTGACCAACAATGCATAATTGAGTCTACGAAACTCATGTAGAGTTCAAAACAATGAATTTTAAATAACTGACTTACACATAAAGTTGCAAGTTATCTTTCATTTTCTATTCTCAGATTTTTGACCTTTGAAAACTTGGGATTTCTACTGCAAGATGGTCTGGCCATGACTTGTAATTCAGTTCTGATCATCAGATTTCTCTTTTCTTTTCACTATCTGCCCTCCCTGTGGTTCCCTTCCAACCCCTTATCTTCTACTCTTCCTTTGTAGAAGAACAAATTTAGAAACATAGTAACCTTAGTTTGTTACTTAAACATTTAGTTTCTTACTTAGAGAATGTAGCAAGTTTAATAGAGAACCTTAGGTACTGGAACTTATTTTACTAGTTACTTAGGAATTTTGAAAATACATATGTAGTTTAAGTAGCAACTATTTTAATAAGTATAATTTACTTAGATAACTTTGTGACTAGCTTTAGTTTCTAGCCTAGCTTGTTTTTGTACTATTAATTTAGATAAGGCTCAAGGTATCATCAGGCCTAAGTTTCACTTTTCTTACTTAAGTTTCAATTTACTAGAATAAACTTAGTTACAAGAAATCACCACTGTACAAACACCAATCAGAAAAGCCAAAGCCTGGAAAGTCCCGAGGAGGGACCCCTTCTCTAGCAGGAAACTGGAAAGTCCCAAACTTGCACCTATCAGCAGCCTCCAAATAACAGAACTAATCCTCTGTACCAATCA
>NW_006921721.1:4246730-4247988 GCF_000298275.1 Orycteropus afer afer
CTAGTGTTAGTAAACACTTTCTCAGGATGGGTGAAAGCTTACCTCACTAAAAAGAAACAACAGTAATAGTTGCCAAGAAAATTTTAGAAGAAATAATACCTAAAGATGGGGTACCCAAAACTTTAAAATCAGATAATGGACTAACTTTTGTAAGTAGAGTAATTCAGAACTTAACCTTGATTCTGGGGGTAAATTAGAAATTACATTGTAAATACAACCCTCAGAGTTCAGAACAGGTAAAAAGAATGAATAGAACATTAAAGGAGACTCTATCTAAATTGGCAATAGAAACTGGTGGAGACTAGGTGACCCTCCTTCCTTTTGCACTCTACCGGGCTAGGAACACCCCTTACATGCTGCTAACTTAGAAACACTACATAATTCAAAAAAAAATTGTAACTCAAGCTCCAAGCCATATATAAGGGTCAATTAACCACAGAATTGAACCAGGAGCCTGGGTGTGGGTAAAAAGACACCAGAGAAACACTCTAGAATCTAAATGGAAGGAGACTTATGTTGTTGTTCTTGTAACCCCTACTGCCCTTAAGGTAAATGGAATCAGCACCTGAGTACATCACTCCCATATCGGGAAAAGCAGACCCACCAGAACAGCAGTCAGCGCGAGTAAACTGGAAAACATCTGTGAATCCTGAGAACCCGTTGAAAACCAAGCTGACTCCATACGATGGAAATTAAGACTCTCATCCTCATCCTGAACCCCTACCACCTAATCAGTGCAAATAAACATCAACCCTTTAAAGTCACGTGGCAAGTTCACAATGGACTAACCCACGAGACCTTAAACTCTACCACTCACACCACCCCTCTTAACGTGTAGTGACATAATTTATTCTTTTCACTGCAGCGGCTAACAGGTACTGAACTGAGTACAGTTTATATCCGTAAAATTGGATTTTTTTTACCTGTCCTGAGTACAAACAAAATCTCAAACAATGTGGGGGAGCCCCATGGTATTTTTATAAAAGTTAGAACTGTGTAACCTCCAATGACGGGGACTGGAAATAGCAGGTAAACAATAATGATTATGTAACATTCTCCTTTACTAGTCATAACCCGTGGTGTTGAAATAATAATTGTAACTTAGTAAAAGTTTCATTCACTGAACAAAGAAAAAGGGAAATGAGTAAGTAAAAATCAGGGTTCAATTGGGACCTTCAAGTCTGGGACAGGCAGACCGGGTAGCCCTCTAGGATATTAACCATCTTACAAAAAGTAGAAGCCTTAAACATTTCCTCAA
>NW_006921721.1:4248683-4269981 GCF_000298275.1 Orycteropus afer afer
CTTAAATTCTTTTTAAAGAATGTGAAAATACAATAGACTTCAACAGTCTTACTGAATGCCAAAAATAATACAGAAAAAGAAGATAGTTAATAAATAAGTATATAAGGGTCTAATCTTAAAATAATTAAAAAATAAATAAAATTAATACTGTACAACTTATAGTCCTGAGACAGCAGTCTCTGTCCCTGTCTCCTGTAACCCATGATAAAGATTCCTCATATGAGTTACAAGAAAAGGGGGGAATGTAGAAGAACAAGTTTAGAAACATAGTAACCTTAGTTTATTACTTAAACATTTAGTTTCTTACTTAGAGAATGTAGCAAGTTTAATAGAGAACCTTAGGTACTGGAACTTATTTTACTAGTTACTTAGGAATTTTGAAAATACATATGTAGTTTAAGTAGCAACTATTTTAATAAGCATAATTTACTGAGATAACTTTGTGACTAGCTTTAGTTTCTAGCCTAGCTTGTTTTTGTACTATTAATTTAGGTAAGGCTCAAGGTATCATCAGGCCTAAGTTTCACTTTTCTTACTTAAGTTTCAATTTACTACAATAAACTTAGTTACAAGAAATCACCACTGTACGAACACCAATCAGAAAAGCCAAAGCCTGGAAAGTCCAAGGAGAGACCCCTTCTCTAGCAGGAAACTGGAAAGTCCCAAACTTGCACCTATCAGCAGCCTCCAAATAACAGAACTAATCCTCTGTGCCAATCATTACTAATTAACCTCTTCGTTTGTAACCACCCCTTAATAATCTTGTAAAAGTGTAAGACATAGAGAGCCAGGGGTCTTTTTGCCCAAACCGTTGCATCGGTGTAAGAAGAGACCCCAGCTCGAGCTTGGAAATAAACTTTTCCTTTGCTTTTGCATTATCGAGTCAGTGTCACGTTCCTCGCGCTGACACTCCTTTCCAAATTCAGGTCCAACACCTTTAACGTAGCTACTTGCCAGATATTTGTTTATACAACTCCCTAAGACTGGTGCTGTAATTATCCACATAACGGAAAGTCCAATAGGTTAAGTGACTTGCTTAAGGACACCCTGCCTTGTTCCCTTGTCTTGATACCTAAGATCCTGCCTAGGCCTCCTGTTCAAAATAGCAGTACCTCCAGGACTGGGTTCCTATACGGCTTTCCTAAGTGGTCACTACAGATTTGCATCTTTCTTTTGAATCCCGGTCTGGAGGTTGGTGCACAGTCACCTACCTGCACACATCACTGTTGCTGACTGCCTACCTCTGTAGTCTCAGAATACTGTTCACTCCTAGATTCACTATGTGTGGGCATCATCTAATGAAACCAGCATCCTTATGTCCCTTCCCAGCCTCCTATTGCCACTCTAGTTTGCTGAAGATATGCCAGTAAAGTATATGCTGTTTACTACTAGAAAAGGCTTCACACTTTGCTCAGGACCTTGTTCTACTCCTTGGTCATACTTTGTTCTCTAATTGACCTTTCAAGGGTGAGGAGTTGATCCATAAGAAGCATCCTTACTTCAGTTATGGTTGATTAGTGAGGAGTTGCTGTATTTTCAATAAAAATTTTAATTAAAAATACAGTAACTCCTCACTAATCAACATGGATGGTTAGGTTTCAAAGACAGAGTTGTTGTGTGAAATTGGCATTATGGGAGAATTGGGCTCTGACTTTGGCACCTATGTCTCCTCACCACCACCATCACCACCACCACCACCACCACACACTGGGCAACCTGGTACATCTTGGATGCGTGTGGTAGCGGGCCCTGCTTCCACACCATGCCTCCCCACCCCCACAGAGCCAGCAGGGGTTGGGAGAAGAGGTAGTGGTGGTTGAGTGTAGCCTGTGGCTTTCTGCTGCCTTCCCTGAGTAGAGACCCTGATTGTCCTCCATCCGCCCCAGACCGCAGCCCTGTATGGCTCTCTGCCCTCTCCCCCAATTCCTAACTCCCCTCATTGACCTCCCCAGAAATCTTGGGCCCGTGTTGTTGCCGCACACACTCTGTGGCTGGACCAAGCCGTTATGGATGAACGAGAGAAAGTGTCCTTCAGCTGGTTGTCCATTGTCCCTTGTGTGGCCCAACTGTCACTGAGGCCTCTGGTATATCATTTGGGTGGCCTGTGGAGAGCGTCCTGGTAGGCTTTAGTCCTCTTGGGGCCTGGGCCACCAGAGATGCCACCTGAGAATTTTTCAAGTGCTGTCACTTGGCTCCATATCACCCCTATATACAACATAATGAAAACATTGGCAGGTTCTGTGCCATCCTAACAATTGTTGCTATATTTGAACCCATTGTTGCAGCCACTGTGCCAATATATCTCCTTCAAGGTCTTCCTCTTTTATATATTTCTCCTTATATATCCTGCATATTAAACCCTAATCAGACATACGGTCCCCACATATTTTCTCCCATTATGTAAGTTGTCTCTTCCTTTTTTGTTAAGCCCTTTTGTGCACAAAATCTGATAATTCTGACAAAGTATAATTTATCTTTTTCTTCTGTTGCCTGTCCTTTTAATGACATATCTAAGAATCCATTGTTAAAAAGAAGATCTTAAGTTTTATTAATGTTTTCTTCTAAGAGCTGTATGCTTTTAATACTTATATTTAGGCCATTGATCAATTTTAAGCTAATTTTTGTATAGTCTTATGCAAGTGGAGATTATCCCAACACCATTTATTGAAAAGACTATTCTTTCACCATTGACTAAACTTGGGACCCTTGTCACATATCAATTGGCCATAGATGTATGAATTTATTTCTGAACTCTCAGTTATATTCCATTGGTCTATACATCTATCCTTACACCAGTACCATTGGTATAAGATAGACATATTTTTAGTCTATAGTTCACAGCTTTGATTATTGTAGCTCCATATATGCTTTCAAATTGCGAAGTGTGAGGCCTCCTACTTAGCTCTTTTTCAATACTGTTTTGCCTATTTGATATGCTTTGCATTTCATTATGGATTTGAGGGTCAACTTTTCCACTTTTATAAAAAAAGACTTTGGGAATTTTAATAGGGATTGTGTTGAATCTGTTGATCTCTTTGGGTTGTATTAATATCTTAATAATATTAAGTCTTCCAATCCATGAACCCAGAATGCCTTTCTATTCATTTAGATCTCCTTTCATTTCTTCCAGCAATGTTTTATATTTTTCAATGCACAAGTCATTCACCTCCCTGGTTAAATAAACTCTTAGGTATTTTATTGTCTTATAAGCTATTGCAAATAGGATTGTTTTTTTATTTCCTATTGAGATTGTTCATTGCTGGTGTATAGAAGCACAAGTGATCAATCTTTTACCCTGCAACTTCACTACCTTCATTTATTAGCTCTAGTAGCTTTCTTACATATTCTTTGGGATTTTCAATATGTTGGAACATGTCCTTTAAATATAGCGATTATTTTAATTCTTCCTTTCCAATTTGGATACCTTTTATTTATTTATTTTTTCTTGCCTGATTGTTCTAGTTAGAACTTCTGATAAAATGTTTAATAGCAGTGATGAAAGTAGTCATCTTTGTATTGCTCTTTACATTAAAGGAAATGCTTTCAGTCTTTCACCATTGAGTACAATGTCAGTTGTGGGCTTTTTCATAAATGCCTTTTGTCATGTTGAGGAAGTTCCCTTATAGTCCTAATTTGCTGAGTGTTTTTATCATGAAAGGCGGTTGGATTTTGTCAAGTGCCGTTTCTGCATCTATGGTTCTTTTACTTGGTTCTGTTTTATGTGGTTTATCATACTAATTGATTTTCTCATGTTGAATCACTCTTGCATTCCTGGGATAAATCCCACTTGGTCATGGTAAATAATCTTTTTAATATGCTGTTGGATTCAGCTCAATATTTTGATGAGAATTTTTCATTGATATTTATAAGGGATATTGGTCTGTAGATTTCTTTCCTTGTGGTGTCTTTTTCTGGCTTTGGCATCAAGGTAAGGTTGGCCTCATAGAACGAATTAGAAAGTCCTCCTTCCTTTTCTATTTTTTGGAAGCATTTGGGCAGAATTGGTGTTGATTCTTTTTAAATGTAGGGTAGAATTCACCAGTGAGTTTATATAGTTTGGGACTTTCCTTTGTCAGAGGTTTTTGAATACATATTCAATCTCTTCACTTGCTACTGGTTTCTCAAGATTTTCTTCTTCATCTTGAGTCATTTTAGGTAGTTTGTGTGTTTCTAGGATTTTGTCCACTTTATCGCTGTTATCTAATCTGTTGATGTACAGTGGTTCATAGCAATCTCTTATAATCCTTCTTATTTTTATAGGGTTGGTTTCAATGTCCTTTCTTTCATTTCTGATTTTAATTATTCATATTCTTGCTCTTTTATTCTCCTTGGCATGCTAGCTAAAGGTTTGTCAATTTTATTTATCTTTTATAAAATTGAATATTTAGTTTCATTGATTCTATTGTTTTTATGTTCTCTACTTCATTATCTCTAATCTTTATTGTTTCTTTTCTTCTGGTAGCCTTGGGCTCACTTTGCTCTTCTTTTTCTAGTTTCTCAAAGTATAAAGTTAGATGACTGATTTGAGATATCTCACTTTCTTAAAATTATCTCATTGTTGTTGTTATTATTGAGAATATACACAGCAGAACATACACCAGTTCAATTCTTTCTACATGTACAATTCAGTGACATTGATTACATTCTCTGAGTTGTGAGACTATTCCTACCCCCCTTTTCCAATTTATTCCTCCCCCAGCAGCACATACTCATTGCTTCCTAAATTTCCTAAATAATCTTTTGAGCTGCTGTTGTCAATTTAATCCCACAGAGATGGATATTAAAAGAACACAGTGCTCAAAGTACACATTCTTTACTAAATTATTTTTAATTTTAACATTTCAGGGGATATTTCAGATTTAAGGTTTAAAGGCTATCTCAGGGCAATAGTTTCATTCATCCAGTCTCCTGAATGTCTGCAGTTCATGAGAATTTTAAATTCTGTTCTGTGATTTCCCCTATTAGATCAGGATTTTTCTATAAAATCTATGATCAAAATATTTAGTAATGGTAGCCAGGCACCACCTCGTTCTTCTTGTCCCATGGCAAAGTTGGCAGTGGTTATGGAAGCCACACATTCCATTTATTCCTCCTATTTCTGATTCTCCTTCCTCTATTGCTCCAGATGAATAGAGACCAGTTGTTGCACCTTGGATGGCAGTTTGCAAGCTTGTAAGGCCCCAGGCACTACACATCAAACTGGGAGGTAGATCAGAAGCAATAAACATGTTATTAGGCTAATTAACTGGGATGTCCTATGAAACCATAACTCTAATCCTCCAAACCAAGGTACAAAATGGCATGAGGTGTTTGGTTGTACATAAGCAGGCAGCAGCTACTCTTTGTTGTTGTTGCAAACACATCTGTCACACAACTTTGCCAATTCAGCTTTTTACAGGTGTGAAACCTACTGACAGCAAAAAATTGTATATTCATTGTTGACTGTGCAACACTATCCTTAATCAATGCAAATTTTCCATCATTGTAAACCTAAACACAGTATTCCATAAATAATGCACCTTTCCCCCTTTCTCTCATCCTAATAACCTAATAAACTTTAGTCTCTATACATTTGCCTGTTCTTATCTTTGTACATATGTGAGGTCATACAATATTTATCCTTTTGTGATTGACTTATTTCACTCAGCATAATGTCTTCAAACTCCATCTATATTGTACCATATATCAAGTATTCATTTCTCTTACTGGCTGAGTAGTAGTCCATTCTATGTACGTACCACATTTTATTCATCCATTTGTGTATTGATGGGCACTTAGGTTGTTCCCACATTTTGGCTATTATGAATAGTGCTGCAATGGACATTGGTATGTTTTTTGAGTCTCTGCTTTCAAATCTTTTGGATGTATATCTAGGAGTAAAATTGCTAGATCATATGGTAGTTCTATTTTTAGTTTTTTGGGAATAGTTACGCTGTTTTCCATAATGGCCACATTATTTTGGATTCCTACCAGCACTGGATAAGGGTTCCAATTTCCCCACATCCTCACCAACATTTGTAATTTTTTAAAAAATCTTTAGCTATCTTGTTGTTGTTGTTATGTGCCGTTGAGTCGGACTCGACTCATAGCTACCCCTCCTTGGGTTTCCGAGGCAGTATCACTACGGAAGTAGATTGCCCCTCTTCCTTCTGAGGAGTGGCTGGTGGGTTTGAATCGCCAGGCTTCTGGTTAGCAGTCAAGTGCCTTTAGGCACTACGCTACCAGAGCTCTTTAGTGGGAGTAAATTGGTATCTCATTATGGTTTTGATTTTAATCTCTCTAATGACTAATGATGTTGAGCATTTATTATGTGTTTGGTGGCCATTTGAATGTCCTCTTTTATGAACTGTCTATTCAAGTACTTTGCCCATTTTATGATTGGGTTCACTTTTTTAAATAAAATTATCAAACTTTGTACCTATTTTGGTTATTAGATTCTTTCCTGATATTTTATCTTACTGGAGATATTTTCACAGTCTATAGCTTATCTTTTCACTTTCTTGGTGAAGTCTTTTGATGAACAAAAGTTTTTAATTTTTTAATTTTAATTTGTTAAGCCCTTTTGTGCACAAAATCTGATAATTTTTGTTTTGTCTTTTGTTACTTGTACTTTTATGATTATATTAGCTAACCCATTGTTAAAAGCTAGCCCTGATAGTACTGCACTTATATGTTCCTCTAAGAATTTTATGGTTTTAGTTTGCACATTTTTATTCCATTTTGAATTTGTTTTTGTGTATGATGTGAGGCATGTATCCTATTTCATTATTTTGCATGTGGAAATCCAATTTTCATGACACAATTTACTGAAAACAGTTTTGTTTTTGTTTTTTTTTTTTGCCATTGAATGGACTTAGCACCTTTGTAAAAATAACCAGTTTACCACTTCACTGCTAACCAGAATGCTGGCGGTTCAAACCCACCAGCCACTCCTCAGAAGGAAGGTTAGGCAATCTACTTCCATAGTGATACTGCCTCAGAAACCCAAGGAAGGGTCGCTATGAGTCGGGTCCGGGTCCAACTCAATGGCACATAACAACAACAACAACAACACACCATAGATGCATGGATCTATATTTGAACTCTAAATTTTATTCCATGAGTCTATGCATCTATTGTTATACTAGTACCAGGCTGTTTTGATTATTGTAGTTACAATATATTTTTAAATCAGGAAGAGTGAGTCCTCCTACTTTGTTCTTCTCTCGCAATATTGCTTTAGGTATTTGGATCCTCTTGGCATTCCACATAAAGTTGAGGATTGTTTTTTCCATTTCTGTAAAGATGACTGTTGGTATTTTGATTGTGATTGTGTTGAATCTATAGATCACTGTGGGTAGTATAGACATCTTAGCAATATTAAGTCTTCTAATCCTTGAACACAGAACATCTTTCCATTTATTTAAGTCTTTAATCTTTTTTAGCAGTGCTTTATAATTTTCATTATATAAGTCTTTCACATCCATAGTTAAATGTATTCCTAGGTATTTTATTCTCTTAGATGGTATTATAAATGGAATTGTTTTCCTAATTGCCTTTTCTGATTTTTGAAACCCAGCTGATTTTTGATTGTTGACCTTGTAACCTGTAATTTTGCTAAGTTCCGCTATTAGCTCTAGAAGCTTTCTTGTGGATTCTTTGGGATTTTCTATATACAGGATCATGCCATACATGAACAGAGATAATCTTAATCCTTCTTTTTTCTCTGGATATCTTTTATTTATTTATTTTTGTCTTATTGCTCAGGCTAGTAGTTCTAATATAATATTTAATAGAAGTGATGAGAGCCCTTTTCTTCTTCCCAGTTTCAAGAGAAAGCTCTCAAATTTCTCCATTAAGTACAGTAACAGCTGTTGGCATTTCATACATGCCCTGAATGATACTGAGGAACTTCTGTTCTATTGCAATCTTCTTAAGGGTTTCTTCAAGAAAGGTTCTGGATTTTATAAAATGTTTTTTTCTGCATCCATAGACATACTCATATGGTTCTTTTCTTTGTTCTATTGATGTGGAAAGGGATGATTCACTTCAGTCAGACAAGGCAAGGGACTGAATGTGAAACAGACCATCAATTCTAAATATGTAAGCTTAAGTTAAAATTGAAAACATTAAAACAAGTCCATGAGAGTCAAACTATGGCCTTGAGTATGTTTTTGTTTGTTAGCTGCCAATGAGTTGATTACTACTCATAGTGACTCTATGTATAACAGAACAAAACACTACCAAGGCCTGATTTTTACATTGAGTATGTCCCACCTGAATTTAGAGATTGTCTGAAGAACAGGTTTAATGGATTGTATACCAAAGACCAAAGACCAGACAAGTTGTGGGATGACACCAAGGACATCATATATGAAGAAAACAAAAGGTCATTTAAAAGACAGGAAAGGAAGAAAAGACCAAAGTGAATGTCAGAAGGTACTCTGAAACATGCTCTTAAACATAGAGTAGCTAAAGTTAATGGAAGAAATGATGAAGTAAAAGAGTCAAACATAAGATTTTAAAGGGTGGCTCAAGAAGACAAAGTAAAGTATTATAATAAAATGTGCAAAGACTCAGAATCAGAAAACCAAAAGAGAAGAATACATTCAGCATTTTTGAAGCTGAAAGAACTGAAGAAAAATTCAAGCCTTCAGTTGCAACATTGAAGGATTCTATGCACAAATATTGCACAACATAGGAAGCATCAAAAGAAGATGGAAGGAGAGGACTTCCAGAAAGATGGCAGAATAGGCAGACAAGCTACACAAACACTCTGCAACAAAGAAATAAGAAACCAATTGAAACAGATACATAGATAATCCTGGAACCCTGAGCTTTGAAGGGAAGGATAAAGAAGTGGATTAATTACCAACTAGCAGAAGAACCTGCATGAAAACAGTGAATAAGGAGGTAAACAGAGCTGCAGACTGTCAGCTGTTCTGACGGCACAGCCAATTTGAATATTTGCAGTGGCATTTTGATGCAGGCAGCAACCTAAGAATCAGCTCTACTTGCTGAGGACTGCATGGGCAACTGCACTGGTAGCTGATGACTAAAAAGGAAATTACTGACTAAGGAAAAAAAGAGCAATAGTCTGTCAGCTGTCCTAAGTGCATGGACATTTTGAATATTTGCAAGTGGCGTGGCCATTTTCAACAGTTACAAGCAGCATTCTGATCTGGGCAGCAACCTAACATTGGCTCTGCTTGCCAAAGACAACATGGGCAACCACACTGAGGGTTGATGTCTAGGAAGGTGAGAGACAACAACTGTTACCACATGACCCAACCACACTCACACTTCCTGCAGCCCCACCTACTGGGTGACGGCCATCACTTGCTTCGCCAACCAATCAACAATAGACAGTAGCTAATACCAACCCAACTCACCCTCAACTGCCCTTCAAGAACAGCTAACAGAGATCTATCTGTACACACATTCTCATTTTCAATCACAGCCACCAGCAGACAGGTAGTGAGTGTGTAAGTGCTGTCAACTAGGGAATAGAGGAGCAATAGTCTTGCTCACTCCGATATATCAAAACAACAACAACAAAAGCCACACACAAACACATATAATCAAACCCTGGCCAAATCCTACCAACATAAATCACCAACTAAATATAAATGCAATGACATCACAATGTCTCTGAGACAACTGACCATCCCAGTCCACACAAAGACACAAGATAATGTAGTACAAACAAGGGACCAGGACACAGACCCAGGAAACCTCCCTGAGGAAGAAGCAAGATTGGAACTGCCTGACAAGGAATTAAATGAATTATATTTAGATACCTTCAAAAGACTGAAAGACAGATCTAGTAAAACATTGAAAAAATTAAGGAAAACACAGACAAAATTCTAGAATAATTTAGGAAAACTATACAAGAATAAACTGACAAAATAAATAAAAAATTAAAAACCTCAATACAACTTTGTAAAAGGATCAATCAGAAAAAAAGATCAAAACAAAATGAAAAAAAATAAAAACCCAAGATTCATGTGAGATATCATCAAGAGGAATAACTTACATGTGATCAGAATTCCAGAACAGGAAGAGACAAATAAAACCACTGAGAAAACTGTCAAAGATTTGTTGAAAGAGAACTTCCTGAACATGATGAAAGATGACAAGATATCAATTCAAGAAGTTCAATGAACCCCAAACAGGACAGACCCAAAAGAAAATCACCAAGACTTAGTATCAAACTCACCAAAACCAAAGATAAAGAAAGAATCCTGAAAGCAGCATGAGAAAAACAAAAGGTTACCTACAATGGGCAACCAATAAGAATAAGCTCTGATTTCTCAGCAGAAACTATGCTCGTGAGAAGGCAATGGGATGAATTATAAACCCAGAAAAACTGTCCCTCAAATATGAGGGTAAAATTAGGACATTTCTAGATAAGCAGAAATTAAGGGAATTTTCAAATCAAGACCAAACTTACAAGAGATGGTAAAAGGAATCCTTCAGTCAGAGAACCAACAAAAGCAGACAACAACCAATGATTAATACATGTGATGACATAACTCAGAAACCAACCTAGTTATAGAAATATCAAAGTAAAATAAGCTTACAAGACTGTAAACTGGGAACCAGAGACATAAATTGGTAAATGAGAACAACTATATACCAAAAAGTGGGAATAAATATGATAGGTACAGATAGTTTATAGAATAAATAGTATAGGTACAAATACTGAGGTTCCTGTTCCAAATGGAGAGAAAGTCAAGACAATTGTGAGATAAAACAGACTGTTCTAAACTTGGGAAGAAAATTATAAATCACAGGGTATCCTCACAGAAAAATAATAACCTTTCACAAAAGAATAAAAAAGAGGAGAGATACAAATATTTAGCAAATACTAAAACAATAGCAATGAATTTATGATACAAAATTAATAAACAAAATGAGCTCAGCACAGAAAATGGAACAAATAAATCAGCAACACCACAAAAAAAAACACATAACAGAATGACATAAATAAATCCATACTTGGTTTATATATTGAAGGAAACTTTCTTTGTTGGTTACGAGGAGTGGGAGGGGAAGGAAGGGAACACTGAAAAAAAAATGCATTGACCTATGTCACTGTAGTTTTGTGTATTTCACTGTACATAAATTATATTTCAATAAAATGTATTTTAAAAATATATAAATAAAAAGGAATAAATCCATATTTGTCAGTAATTACACTGAATGTCAATGGATTAAACGCACCACTTAAGAGACAGGGAGTTGCAGACTAGATAAGAAAACAACCCATCTATTGTGGTCTACAGAAGACTCACCTTAGGCACAAAGACAAAAACAGACTAAAAATCAAAGGTTGGAAAAAGATATATCAAGCAAATGGCAATTAAAAAAGAGCACAAGTGGCAATATTAATTTCTAATAAAATAGACCTTAAGACCAAAACTACTATAAGAGACAAGGAAGGGCATTATGTAATGATTAAGCAATCAATTGAAAAAGAGCCCCAAAATAAATAAGTCAGACTTTAACAGAAATGAAAAGACAAACAGATGACTCCACAGTGGTAGTAGTTGTTGTTGTTGTTATGTGCCGTCGAGTCAACCCCGACTCATAGCGACCCCTCCTTGGGTTTCCGAGGCAGTATCACTACGGAAGTAGGATTGCCCAACCTTCCTTCCGAGGAGTGGCTGGTGGGTTTGAACCGCCAGCCTTCTGGTTAGCAGTCAAGTGTCTTAGCCACTATGCTACCAGAGCTCCCTCCACAGTAGTAGTAGACTTTAATATACCCATTTCAAAGAAAGAACAACTAGAAAGAAACTCAACAAATACACAGTGGAACTAAACAATACAATCAACCAACTTGACCTTATAGACATCTATAGAGCACTTCACCCAACAACAGCACAATACACATTCTTTTTCAGCACACATAGAACATTCCAGGATAGACCATATGTTAAGACCATAAAGCAAGCCTCAACAAGTTTAAAAACATTGAAATAAAACATCTTCTTAGATCACAACGCTATAAAATTAGAAATCAACAATAGGAAGATCAACAGAAAAAAAGCAAGCACATGGAAACTGAATAACACCCTTCTTTAAAATTACTGTGTAATAGAAGAAATGAAAAAGGAACTTAAAAAATTCCTTGAATCAAACAAGAATGAAAATCCAACATACCAATATCTGTGGGACACAGCAAAAGCAGTGATCAGAAGGCAATTTATAGTAATAAATGCAAACATCAAAAAAAAAAGAGGGAGCCAAAATTAACACATTAACACATCTCCAACAATAAGAAAAAGAGCAGCAAAAAAAAGTGTACAGTCACCAGAGGAAAAGAAATAATAAAGATTTGAGCAGAAATAAATGAAACAGAAAATAGAAAGACAATAGAAAATATCAACAAGACTAGAAGCTGATTCTTTGACAAGATTAATAAAATCAATAAGCCGCTGGCAAATTTAACAAAGGAAAAGATGCAAATAACACAGATAAGAAATGAAATGGGCAATTTCACAACAGAACCAACTGAAATAAAAAGAAGATAGAAGGAACACAGAGACTGTACCAAAAAGAAGTGGTCGATGTTCAAACATTTCAGTAGGTAGCAGATGATCAAGAACCGATGGTATTGAAGGAAGAAGCCCAATCTGCACTGAAGGAGTTGGTGAAAAGCAAGGCTCTAGGAACTGATACAACAGCCACTGAGATTTTTCAACAAACAGATGCAATGGTGGAAGCACACACTTGTTTATGCCAAGAAATTTGGAAGATGGTTACCTGGGTGACCGAGTGGAAGAGATAGATATTTGTGCCCACTCCAGAGAAAGGCGATCCAACAGAATGAAGGATTATTGAACAATATCATTAATATCATATTCAAGTAAAATGTTGCTGAAAATAATTCAAAAAGGGTTACAGCAGTACATCGACAGGGATCTGCCAGAAATTCAAACCAGATTCAGAAGATGATGTGGAATGAGGGATACCATTGCTGATGTCAGGTGGATGTTGGCTGAAAACAAAGAATAACAGAAAGATGTTAACTGTGTTTTATTGACAATGCAAAGGCATTCAACTGTGTGGATTATAAAAATTAAGGATAACATTGTAAAGAATGGGAATTCCAGGGCACTTAATTGTGGTCATGAGGAACCTGATACAGACCAAGAGCCAGTTGTTCAAACAGAAGAAGGGGCTCAAATCAGAAAAGGTTTGCATCAGGGTTGTATGCTTTCACCATATTCAGTCCATTTGCTGAGCAAATAATCTCTGAAGCTGGAGTACACGAAGAGGAATGTGGCATCAGGATTGGTAGAAGATTCATTAAAAACCTGTGATATGCAGATGACACAACCTTCCTTGCTAAAAGTGAAGAAGATTTGAAACACTTACTGATAAACATCAAAAACTACAGTGTGCAGTATGGATTACACCTCAACATAAAGAAAACAAAAATCCTCACAACTGGACCAGTAAGCAACATCATAATAAATGGAGAAAATTTGAAATTTTCAAGGATTTAATTTTACTTGGATCCACAATCAATGCACAGGGAAGCAGAAGTGAAGTAATCAAAGACATTGGATTTGGCAAATCTGCTGAAAATGACCTCTTTAAAGTGTTAAAGAACAAAGATATCACTTTGAACACAAAGTGCACCTTACCCAAGCCACTGTGTTTTCAATGGCTTCATATGCCTGAGAAAGCTTGACAATGAAAAAGGAAGACCAAAGAAGAATTGATGCTTTTGAATTATGGTGTTGGTGAATAGTAATGAATATACTATGGATTTCAGAAGAATGAACAAATCTCTCTAGGAAGAAATACAGCTGAAATGTTCCTTAGAAACAATAATGGCCAGTTTCACTTCTTGTCCTTTGCTCATGTAATCAGGAGGGTCCAGTCCCTGGAGAAGGATATCATGCATGGTAAAGTAGAGGGTCTGCGAAAAAGAAGACCCTCAACAAGATAAATTGGCACTGTGGCTGCAACAATGTGCTCAAGCAGATCAACAATTGTGAGGATGGCACAAGACTGGGCAGTGTTTTGTTCATAGGGTTGTACATAGGGTCAGTATAAGTTGCCACTTTCTCAACAGTACCTAACAACAACAACATTGATGTGGAAACAACCCAGATGCCCATCAACAGAATAATGGATAGCCAAACTATGGTACATACACACAATACAATACTATACAACACTAAAGAATAATGTAGACTCTGCAAAACACCACATAACATGGATGAACTTGGAGGACATTATGCTGAGTGAAATAAGTCAATCACAGAAGGACAAATATTGTATTAGTCCATTATTGTAAAAAGTCAAGGAGAGGTTTATATATGGAAGGAAACTACCTTTGTTGGTTACCAGAGGAGGAAGTGGAGGGGAGGAAACACAGTAAAAATTAAAAAAAAAAAAAAGACAAAGAAAAGGGAGACGTTACAACTGACCCCGTAGAAATAAAGAGAATTATAACAATATTATGAACAACTGTATAGCAACTTAGTGCATAACTTAGATGAAAAGGACATAGAAGAACACAATAGACTGAATAAGTGATCAAAACCTCCCAACAGTAACAAAAAAGTCCTGAACCAGAGGGTTTCAGTGGATAATTCTACCAAACATTTAGAGAACTTACATCAATAATGTTTGAACTCTTCCAAAAGTTAGAGATGGAAGGAATACTCCCTGATTCAGTCTGTGAAGCAAACATAACTGTGATACCAAAGACACCACATGAAAATAAAACTACAGGCCAATATTTCTTATGAATATAGGTGAAAAAAATCCTCAACAAAATACCAGCAAACTGAATTCAACAATACTTTAGAAAAGTTATACATCATAACCAAGTGGGATTTATTCCAAGAATGAAGGACCAGTTCAACATTAAAAAATCTGCTTTCCACAGTGGTTGTATCATTTGACAGTCCCACCAGCAGTGTATGAGAGTCTCAATCTCTCTACATTTTTGCCAGCATTTGTTATTTTCTGTCTTGTTGAACTTTGCTATTAGTTCAATATCTAATACTGGAACCGGATGGTATCTCATTGTTGTTTTGATTTGAATCTCTCTAATGGCTAATGATTGTGAACACTTCTTCATGTGTTTGTTGGCTGCCTGAATATTCTCTTTGGTGAAGTGTCTATTCATGTGCTCTGTCCATTTTTTAATTGGATTGTTTATCTTTTTGTTGTTGAGGTGTTAGAGTTTTCTAAAAATTTTAGAGATAAGTCTCCTTGTCAGATATGTCGTTGCCAAATATTTTTTCCCAATCTGTAGGTTCTTTTGTGACTCTTTTGGAGAAGTCTTTGGAAATACATAAAAATTTAATTTTTAGAAGGTTCCAATGACCTAGTTAATCTTCTGTTGTTTGTGTATTTTGGGTTATGCTTGACAGTCTATTTATGCCATAAATTAGGGCCTCTAAATTGCCCCTATTTTTTTCCTTTATAGTTTTAGGTTTCACACTTAAGTCTTTGATCCATCAAGAGTTAGTTTTTGTGTATGGTGTGAGGTATGATCTTGTTTCATTTTTCTGCAAATAAATATCCAGTTTTGCCAGCACCAGTTGTTAAAGAGACCATCTCTTTCTCATGTAATGGATTTCAGCCCTTTGTCAAAAATCGCCTGACCATAAATCAATGGATCTATTTCTGGGTTCTCCATTCTGCTCCACTGGTCTGTGTGCCTGTCATTGTACCAGTACCAGGCTGTTTCATCTCCTGTGGCTGTATAGCAGGTTTTGAGATCCAGGAGTGTGAGACCTCCTTCTTTGCTCTTCTTCTTCAATGTTGTTCTTGCTATGTGCCCTCAAGTCAGACCTGACTCATAGCGATACCTCCTTGGGCTTCCAAGGCAGTATCACTATAGAAGTAAATTGCCCAACCTTCCTTCCGAGGAGTGGCTGGTAGGTTTGAACTGCCAGCTTTCTGGTTAGCAGTCAAGTGCCTTAGGCACTACTCTACCAGAGCTCCTTCTTTTTTAACAGTGCTTTGCTTATCCAAGGTCTCTTTCCTTTCCATATAAAATTAGTGATTAGTTTTTCCACATCCTTAAAGAATATTGATGGGATCTGGATTGGGATTGCATTGAATGTATAGACTGCTTTGGGTAGAAGTGACATTTTCACAGTGTTCAATCTTCCTATCCACGAACACAGTATATTCTTCCATTTATGTAGATCTCTTATGATTTCCTGAAGTAGTCTTTTGTAGTTTTCTTTGTGCAGGTCTTTTGTGTCCCTAGTGAGATTTATTTCCAAGTATTTTATTTTGTTGGTAGCTATTGTAAATGGTATTGATTTCCTTATTACATTTTCAGCAATCTCTTTGCTGGTGTAGAGGAATCCAACTGACTTTTGTATGTTGATCTTACATCCCACCACTATGTTAAATCTCTCAATTAGTTCCAGTAGTTTTTTTTGCTGAGTCTCTTGGGTTTTCTAAGTATAGGGTCATATCATCAGCAAATAGGGATAGTTTGACTACTTCCTTTCCAATTTAGATGCCTTTGATTTCTTGCCTTATTGCCCTGGCTAAGACATCCAATACAATGCTGAATAGAAGTGGTGACAGAGGGTATCCTTGTCTGCAAGAGGAATGGTTTCAGTCTCTCTCCATTGAGAATAATGTTGGCTGTTAGTTTTGCATATATGCCCTATTATTATGTTGAGGAATCTCCCTTTTCTTATTTTGCTGAGAGTTTTTATTAGGAATGGGTGTTGGATTTTATCGAATATCTTTTCCGCAACATTGATATGATCATGTGGTTCTTTTCCTTTGTTTTATTTATGTGATGGATGACATTGATTGTTTTTCTAATGCTGAACAACCCTTGAATACCTGGTATGAACCCCACTTGGTCATAATGTATTATTATTATTATTTTTTGATATGCTATTGGAGTCTATTGGCTAGGTTTTGTTGAGGATTTTTGCATTTATATTAATGAGGGATATTGGTCTATAGTTTTCCTTTTTAGTGATGTCTTTGGTTTTGGTATCAAGGTTATACTTGCTTCATAAAATGAATTTGGGAGGATTCCATCCTTTTCTATGTTCTGGAATAGTTTGAGTAGCATTGGTGTCAGACCTTCTCAGAACACTAAGTAGAATTCTTCAGTGAAAATGTCTGGGCCAGGGCTTTTTTTTGTTGGTAATTTTGTTATGTATGACCTGTTGAATTTCTTCTGTTATGGGCCTGTTCAAAATTTCCAGCTCAGTCTGCATTAGTTTAGGTAGGTAGTATGTTTCTAGAATTCTGTCCATTCTTCTATGTTTTCAAATTTGTTGGAGTACAGTTCTTCACAGTATTCTGATATTGTTCTTTTTATTTCTTGGGTTCTGATGTGATGTTGCCCAATTAATTTCTTATTTGTATTATTTGCATCTCCTCCTTCTTTTCCTTTGTTCAGTTTGCCAGTAGTTTGTCAATTTTATTAATCTTTTCAAAGAACTAGCTTCCAGATTTCTTGATTTTTTCCTATTGCTTTTTATTTTCTGTTTGATTTATTTATGCTTGAATCTTTATTCTTTCTTTTCTTGTGGTGCCTGTAGGCTTTTTTTTTGTTTGTTTGTTTTCCCCTGCTCTTTTCCTAATTGCTGGAGATGTTTGGTTAAGGTGTTGACTTTGGCTCTTTTTTCTTTTTTGGATGTGTGCCTTTTTTTTTTTTTTTTTTGCTATAAATTGGCCTCTGATCACTGCTTTTGCTGTACCCCAAAGATTTTGGTATGTTGTGTTTTCATTCTCATTTTATTCAAGCAATTTTTTAATTTCACTTTTTAATTCTTCTGTTACCCATTCATTTTCAAGGAGGGTGTTATTCAGTCTCCAGGTGTTTGTTCTTTTTCCATTGATCTTCCTATTGTTGATTTCTAACTTTGTAGCACTGTGATCAGAGAAGATGCTTTGCAGTATTTCAATGTTTTTAAATTTATTAAGGCTTGCTTTATGGCCTAACATATGGTCTATCATGGAGAATGTTCCATGTGCACTGGAAAAGAATGTATATTGTGTTGTGGTTGGGTGAAGTGCTCTGTAGATGTGTATAAGGTCAAGTTGGTGGATTGCGTTGTTTAGTTCTTCTGCATCTTTGTTGAGTTTCTTTCCAAATATTCTGTGATTAAAAGTGGTATCTTAAAGTCTCCTACTATGACTGTGGAGTCATCAATTTGTCTTTTCAATTCTGTTAAAGTCTGATTTACGTATTTTGAAGCTCTTTCATTGGGTGCATAGATATTTATTATGGTTATATCTTTTTGTTCAATTGATCCTTTAATCATTATATAATGTCCTTCCTTGTCTCTTATGGTGGCTTTTGTCTTAAAGTCAATTTTACCAAAAATTAATATTGCCACTCCTGCTCTTTTATGGTTGCCATTTGCTTGATACATCTTTTTCCAACCTTTGATTTTAAGTCTCTTTGTGTCTCTCTAAGGTGTATCTCTTATAGACAGCATATTGATGGATTATGTTTCCTTATCCAGTCTGCAACTTTCTGTCTCTTGAGTGGTGTATTTAATTCATTGACATTTGGTGTAATTATCAACAAGTATGAATTTGTTGCTGTCATTTTGTTATGTGTTTTTTCGTGGTGTTGCTGATTTCTTTGTTGCATACAATTTTTTGTGCTGAGCTCTTTTTGTTTATGAATTGTGTTATCATTTCCCTCTTTGCTATTGTTTTAGTATTTGCAAAATATTCGTGCTTGTCTTCTTTTTTATTGTGATGTGAACATTTATCATTTTTCTTTGAGGTTACCCTGTGATTTATAATTTTCTTCCCAAGTTTAGAACAATCTGTTCTATCTTGCAATTAGCTTGGCTTCCTCACCATTTAGAAGTTTTGTAACTACAAATTTTATTCCCTCTTTTTGGTTTTTAATTGTCCTCATTTGTCAATTGATGTTTCTGGTTCTCTGTTTACAATCTTGTAGGCTTATTTACTTTGGATACTTCCATAGCTGGGTTGGTTTCTGGGTTATGTTATCATGTGTGTTAATAGTCAGTTGTTATTTGGTCTCGTTGGATCTCTGTCCAAAGGATGTGTGTTAATGGTCAGTTGTTGTTTGGTCTTGTTGGATCTCTGTCCAAAGGACTCCCTTTAGCATCTCTTATAAGGTCAGTCTGGATTTAACAAATTCCTTTAATTTCTGCTTATCTAGAAATGTCCTAAATTCACCATTATATTTGAGGGACATTTTTGCTGGGCACATAATTCTTGGTTGGAAAACTTTCTCTTTCAGGTTTTTCTATATACCATCCTGTTGTCTTCTCACTTATATGGTTTCTGCTGAGAAACCAGAGCTTATTCTTATTGGTTGTCCCTTGTAGGTAACTTTTTGTTTTGCCCATGCTGTTTGTAAGACTCTGTCTTTGTCTTTGGTTTTGCTGAGTTTGATGATGATATTCTTGGTGATTTCCTTTTGGGGTCTATCCTGTTTGGGGTTCATTGAACTTGTTGAATGGATATATTCTTATCTTTCATCATACCAGGAAACTTCTCTTCCAAAAAATCTTAGACAATTTTCTCTGTGGTTTTATTTTTCTCTTCCTGTTCTGTAATTCCAATGACACGTAGGTTATTCCTTTTGATGGTATCCCACATGAACCTTAGGCTTTCTTCACTGTGTTTTGATCTTTTTTTCTGATTGATCCCTTTCCAAAGAGGTATTGAGGTATTTGTCTTCTGTATCACTAATAATGTCTTCCATTGATTGAATTCTACTCTGTTGCCTGTTAAATGTGTTATCCATTTCTGAAAAGTTAGTATAAATCTTCTGGATTTCCATCTGTAGATTTTGTATAATTTCTAATTTTTCATTTTGTTCTTGCATTGTCTTTCAAAATTGTTCCAGGGTTTTCTCTGTGTTTTACTCCATTTTTTCAGTGTTTTCCTTGATCCTCTCAATCCATTGAAGGTACATAAATATAATTCTTTTGAATTCCTTATCAGGGAGTTCCAATACTGCTTCTTCCTCAGATCTGTGTTCTGGGTCTGTATCCTGGTCCCTTGTTTCTCCTGTTTTATCTTGCTTCTTTCTTTGGACTGTGATGCTTGGTTGTCTCCGAGACTTTGTGATGTTTTTGTGTTTATATTTAATTGGTGATTGTATATTGGAGTGACTTGCCCAAGATTTTCATTTCCTTTGTTTTGCTTGGATGTTATGTACATAAGCAGGTTACTGTGCTCCTCTATTCACCAGTTGGCAGCACTTATACACTCACCACCTATCTCCCTTCCCATTATCAATCAGCCTCCCATATATCCCTGCCTTCCTTGGCAAATGGAACCTGTTTTTTTTTTTTTTTTTTTTTTAATTTTTATTGTGATTTGGGTGAAAGTTCACAGAGTAAATTCACTTTCCACACAGCAGCTCACACATACTTTGTCTCATGACATTGACTGGCACTTCCCACAATGCAACAACTCCCCTTCTACTTCCTCCCCATAGCAGAGCCTATTCTTAGGTTCCTGGAATCTGAATGAGAAAGCTGTCACTTTAAATATCCACAATGGCTACTACTTGTAAACATTCAAAATGGCTGCACCCTCGGTCACTTTAAATATCCAAAATGACCACCGCTTGTAAACCATCAAAAGGCTGCACCCTCTGGACAGCCAAAAGCCCACAGCTCAGGTTGTCTCCCTTCTTGGTGTTTTCCTTCCTAGTCATTGGTCACCAGTGCAGTTGTCCCTGTAAACTTTGGCGACCAGGGCTGATCTTTAGGTCAATTTTCAGGTTCTAATACCACTTGCAAATATTCAGGCTGTTGGTGCTGACAGTCTGAAGTCTGTCTCCATACTCACTGTTTTCATTCAGGTTTCTCTACTAGTTAGTGCCTAATCCACTTCTGTATACTTCCTTTCAAAGCTCAAGGCTCCAGTATTACCTTCTGTATCTCTGTCAATTGATTTCTCTTTTCTTTCTTGAAGAGAGTCTGTGTAGTTTGTCCACCTATTCTGCCATCTTACCAGAAGTTCACCTGCCATGTTGTTATTTGTTTTTTTGTGTGTCTTAAGCTTTCTTAAAGGAGCTCTGGTGGCTTAGTGCCTAACACATTTGACTGCTAACCAGAAGGTTGGTGGTTCAAACCTACTAGCCACTCTGCAGATGGAAGTCTGGGCCATGTACTTGTGTAAAGATTTACTGCCTCAGAAACCCAAAGGGGGTCACTATGCGTTGGAATCGACTCAATGGCAGTGAGTTTGGTTTCGTTTTTGTTTGGTTTCGTTTTTGTTCTACTCTTTGTGTTTGTTCTTTACTAATGCTTGCTTTTGTGTTATTTTGTTCATTGTAATTAGGTATTTTGTTTCC
>NW_006921721.1:4270681-4290466 GCF_000298275.1 Orycteropus afer afer
CCTACTTCCATAGTGATACTGCCTTGGAAACCCAAGGAGGGGTCGCTATGAGTTGGGGCCGACTCAACGGCACATAACAACAATAACAACATAATATATTTTATACTAGTTATTTATTTATTTATATCTCTTCTTTCTTTTTTAAATTAAAGCAGAGTTTATTGAAGGAAAAAAGTGATCTGGAATCAGGCAGCACTTTATGAGGATTCACCAAAGTATTGCCTCTCTCTTTTTTCTTAATGTAGTCATTTACTACAGTATAAATTTCTCTCTAAACACTGCTTTCACTGCATTTCATAGGTTTTGGTATGTTGTGCTTTTATTTTCATTTGTCTCTAAATATTTTCTAATTTCTTTTGAGATTACTTCTTTGATGCATTGGTTATTTAATAGTGTGTTGTTTAATTTCCACATTTTTTTTTAATTCCAAGTTTTCACTATGTTAATGATTTCTAGTTTCAATCCACTGTGGTTGGAGAATATACTTTGTGTGATTTCCACTTTTTAAAGTGTAATGAGACTTGTCTTGCAACCTAATACACTGTTAATCCTAAAGAATGATCCATGTGAACTGGACAAAAATGTATATTTTGCTATTGTTGGGTGAAGTGTTCTACTAAGTTTTATTAGAGTCCTGTCAGTTCTAAATGGTTCATAGTGTTGTTCAAGTTCTCCATTTCCTTATTGATGTTCTTTCTAGATGTTCTATACATTATTGAAATCAGTGCATTGAAGTCTCCAACTAATAATGTAGAACTGCTTATTTCTTCCTTCCATTCTGTTTTTGTCATTTACTTTGGGGTTCTGTTGTTAAGTACATACGCATTTATAATTGTTATATCTTCTTGATGAATTGACCCATTAATCATTACATAATGCCTTTCTTTGTCTCTAATAACAGATTTTGACTTGAAGTCTACTTTGTTATATATTAATATAGCCACTCCTGTTTTCTTTAGACTACTTTTTGCATGGGATATTATTGTTTTTCCTGTACTTTCACCTTCAACCTCCTGGTGTCCTTAGGTCTAGAGTATCTTGTAGATAGCATATAGTTGAATCACATTTTCTTACCCATTCTGTCAATTTCTGCCTTTTGATTGGAGCATTTAATCCAGGTACAAATAAATAAATTACTTATAAATGGTTTACTTCTATTACTTTTCTATTTTTTTTTTTTGTGTGTGTGTCTTTTGTTTTTATTTTGTCTCTCATTTCCTCTAAGACTGTCTAGTTTTGTGTCTAGGTTGATTTTTGATAATGAACCCTTTTGATTCCTTTCTCATTGCCTTTTGTGTATACATTTTTAGATATTTTTTGTGGTTACCATGGGGATTACATTTGACAGCCTATAATTATAACTGAAAGAGTAGTGGTTTCAACTCTGCAGGCACTCTGTGGGGGAAAGGTGTAGCAGTCTGCTTCTGTAAAGATTTACAGCCTTGGCAATGGCAACCCCATGGTGCATTTCTATTCTGTCCTGTTGAGTCACTATGAGTTGGAATTGACTCAACAGCAATAGATTTTAATAACAACATTGTTGAAATTGATACCAACTTAACTGTAATAATATGAATAACTTTGTTCCTATACTGCCGCTGCCCTCCCTTTATGGTATTATTATCACAAATTTTATCTTTATACATTGCATTATGTCTGATAACATAAATTAATAATTTTCAAAAAATACATTTGTCTTTTAAATTATGTTGGACATAACAGGCAGTGTACAATATAAACATACCATAAAACTGACTATATATTTACCTATGAGATTACATTTACTGAACATAATTTTATCTTAGTAATATTTTGAGTTGGTGTCTAGTGTCCTTTCTTTTGAACTTGAAGGACTTCTTTAGCATTTCCTGTAAGGCAGATCCCATGATAACAAACTCCCTCAGCTTTCATTTATCTTTGTTGTTCTTGTTATGTGCCATTGAGTTGGCTAGGAATGTCTCAATTTTGCCCTCAGTTTTGAAAGACAGTTGTGCCAAATATAGAATTGTTGGCTGATACTCTTTCTTTCAGCAATTTTAATTTTTGCACCCTGGAACCAAAGTCTAGAGCCAAAGTCAGCTTTGCAGCTCAACTTGCAGTCAAACAATAGGTAGGTCTATAAGGTGAACAATAAAACTAGAGAGGTACACACTGCTTAGAACAACCAATCAAAGGAGATCAAAAGGGCTAGGATAAAGCCCAGAAGACAGGAAGAGATAGGAAGGAAGGATGAATGAAAACAGGAAACACAGGGAAGAAGTGGGAAGAGTGATATTGCAGTGTGGGGACTGCAATCAGTGTCACAAATCAATCTGTGTATGAATTGTTGAATGGAAAACCAATCTGCTATGTAAACTTTCACTCAAATCATAATAAAACTTTTTTTTTTTTTTTTTTAAAAAAAAAAAACTTAAACATGCCATTCCACTGCCTTCTGGCTCTTGTTTCTGAAGAGCAATCAGTGCTCAGTCTTACTGAGAATCCCTTATATATGATGATTCATGGGTCTCTTATTGCTTTCAAGATTCTCTATCTCAGGTCTTTGAGAGTTTGATTATAATGTGTCTCAGTATTGATCTCTGTGGGTTTATTCTACTTGGACTTTGTGGAGCTTCCTGGATGTGTAGATTCATGTCTTTGGTCAAAGTTGAGAAGTTTTTGAGTATTATATCTTCAAATATTTTTTCTCTCTCTTTCTTTCTTCTCCTTCCATGACTCTTATAACGCATACATTGGTCTGCTTGATGGTGTCCCATGGTCTCTTTGTGTGCATTCACTTTTCTTCATTCTTTTTTGCTCCTCTGACTGAATAATCTCGGTTGTTCTATTTTCCAGTGCATGGATTGTTTCTTCTGCCAGTTAAATATGATGCTGAGTACCTCCAGTGGATTTTAAATTTCCATTATTGTATTTGCAGCTCCAGTATTTATGTTTGGCTGTTTTTAAACATTTCTATCTCTTCATAGAAATTTTTGTTTTGTTTGTATATTGTTTTCCCAATTTCCATTAGTTCCTTGTCCGTGTTCTTCTTTAGCTCTTTGATTACATTCAATACTTTTGTTTTAAAGTCTTTGTCTAGTAATTCCATTATCTTTACTTCCTCAAGGACAATTTCTGCCATTTTATGCTTTCTTTTCCACAAGCCATACTTTCCTGTTGCTTTGTATACCTGGCATACAAAGGGGCATTTGACTATTATACTGTGGTAACTCTGGAAACTAGATTCTTTCCCTTCCCAAGGTTTGTTCCTCCTCCCTTCTTATTCTTTTTTTTTTAATTGTTGAAGACTGTAGTCTTCCTCTTTAAAACAAGTTCTCTTACTGGGAGTTGTGGTTGTGTACCTCTCTGGGTGCACACATACACATATAAGACATATATAAAAATTTGGTACCAGAGAGTGGGGGTGCTATTCCTGCAAATATCTAAAATGTAGAAAGGTCTTTGAAATTGGGTAATGGGCAGAGGCTGGAGGAATTTTAATGCACTTGATAGAAAAATCTCTATTGACATGAAAGACTGTTGGTAGAATTATGGACATTAAATGGGATTGTGCTGAGGGCTTAGACTACACTGACAGCTGTAGGGAAAGCTTCTATCATCATGAGCAGAATGTTGCTAGAAATGTGGAAGTTAAATGCGCTTTTGGTGAGATTTTAAAAGGAAACAATGAGCATGTTATTAGACTATGGAGAAAAGTTGATTTTTGTTATAAAGTGACAAAGAACTTGTCTTATTTATATTTGAATGTTTTGTGGAAAGTAGAGCTTGTAGATGGTGAATGAGGATAATTGGCTGAGAACATTTCTAAGCAACATGTTAAAGGGGTAGTATGGTTTTTCTTTGCTGTTTATAGTCAAATGCAGGAGGAAAGAGATAGATTGAGATATGAAGTAGCCAAAAAAGAAGTCAGGACTTGAAGAATTGGAAAATTCTATTGTAAAAATTAAAAGAATCTGCCCTGGAAAGGATCCCAAGGATGTGACTACACAACACCAGGCTTCTTTTCTGGAAGTTCTCATCATTGCAGCTGCCTCATGGCTGCACCAAGCTGGGGAAGGATTAGAATGTGGATGGATAGAGAATCAATGTTCTTCTACTGCGGTGTAGTAAATTACATGGTATGGCTTTTCTAGCCATAGTCTTGTAGCTCCCACCAGATTACTGGGTGGGACCAAGCAATTTAAACTTCTGATTATTAAAGTTATCCTCCTGGGGTATATCCACTGGAGCAGCACAAAGTAATCTTCTGGGAAGTTCACTCTCTCTCAGGTGTATAGAATTCTGATGTTGGGATTGGTTAGTTTTTCCACTCTGCCAGGCTTCAAATGAGCCCTCCTAGAGGCAGAAAAGAATCTCACTGCCAACTGAGAGAGATATCCAGCTGAGAGAGATGCCCAGCTGAGACAGAGGCAGTGGAACCAAGAATCACGGGACAGAGTGGCAGGCTAAACTGGCCCCCAGAGGCAGAGGTCAGGCCAAGAGGCTAAGGACCAGAGAGGCATATCTAAAGACACAGCAGAGGGCAGACTGTCCTGAACTTGAATTGTAGCCTGTTGTTTCCCTAATAAACCCCATAATTTTTGAATTCTATGTGGCCACTGCAGTGAATTATCAAACCCAGCAAAGAGGCAGTGGGTTCCATGGGAGGGACAGTTGGTGTCAAGGTTGATAAAAGGGCTGGGGGGTGGCAGCATGTCTGGTCTTATAGGAACAGGTCTTGGGCTATTGATGTGATTCTGTCTTCCCCTTGTGTAGTTAGAGGAGGTCAGAAGATGCCGCCTTCCGGCCCCTTCAGCATCTACCATTTATATGTTACTATTAGCCACTCCTCAGAAGGCAGATGGGGTAATCTACTTCTGTAGTGATACTGCCTCGGAAACCTAAGGAGGGGTCACGATGAGTTGGGTCCGACTCGATGGCACATAACAGCAACAACAACATTATCTTGATTTAGCGTTATGAAGTGTAACTCTTTGACTGGTTTCCAGAGTTCTGAGAGTATCAATTCCACCAATTTCTGCTTTCTTTTCCTTTCAGTTTGCTTTGAGTGGATGGATGCATGCAGCTGCTTCCACCACCATCTTGCTTGGCCTTCTCCCTGTGGTTTCGATCTGTATTCCTTTGATTGCTAATGATGTTGAGCACCTTTCCATGTATTTATTAGACCTTAGAATATCTGCTTTGGAGAAATGTCTGTCCATATCTTTGCTAATTTTCAAATTGGGTTATTTATCTTTTTATTGTTGAACTCTAAGCATTCTTTATAGCCTCTAGATACAAGCTCTTTAGCAGATATATGATTTGCAAAATTTTTTCTCCCAACTATGTGGTTTTTGATATGGAAAGAGTTCAAAGAATTGAGTGGCATTGCTACAACAAACTTCTTCCATTCTCTTCTATTTATTACATGAACAAAGCTTCTCATCCCTTATATTTACAAAATATTTTATACCTATAAAATACTACATATGTTGTCGTTATGTGCCGTCGAGTCGGACCCAACTCATAGCAATCCCACCTTGGGTTTCAGAGGTGGCATCACTACAGAAGTAGATTGCCCAACTTTCCTTCAGAGGAGTGGCTGGTGGATTTGAACTGCCAGCCTTCTGGTTAGCAGTCAAGTGCCTTTGGCACTACACTACCAGAGTTCCATATAATAACATTTAATCTAATGACACATTGCATAGTGAAAAGTTATGATCAGTGGATTGGAAGTCTTCATGAGGTCAAAGAATCACTGGTGTGGGAATATTTAAATAAATGAACCTGGAGATTAGGTAGACAGACATACATGGGTTGTATATGAACTCTATCACCTCTTATAACTGTATGAATCCAGGAAAGGCACTTTTCTTCTCCAATTTTCTGTGGCATTAGTCAATTATACTCCTTTTCTTTTTTTATCCAGTAGAGTTTATTATCTGCAACCAAGAGAGCTGATAAATAAAATTGCAAAGATAAAGTGCTGGGTATGTGGCACACACTGCATGCTCTGTAATTATTAGCTCTCTTTTACTTTCCAAAAATGTCTTCCTCCCCACCTCCTGTCCCCAGGGCAATAAATGTCTCTTGTATGATTCCAGGAGCTTGTTGGGCACAGTTGAGGCATGCTGTGAAGTTACCACAGTTCCCCGTCATGTAAAGGTTAAAACCCAAGCTCTTAATCTTGCCTCTACTGGCTTTCCTTGACATAGCTTGGGCCTATATTTCCAGCCTAATTTCCCAACCTTCACTGTGTTATTAAACTATGCCCTCCAGCTGCTTGAAGCTCCTAGAAGAAGTCAGGCATTCTTCAACTACTAACCCCTTGCACATGCTTTTCCTTTCACCTAGACTTAACACTTTCATACTCTACATGAGCTTGTTTTCTTCCAGAAAACCTTCTCCAACTTCCCAGGCAGACTCAGGAGAGGGTCTCTGAGTCTCACTGCACTTTACAGTACTGTGGTAGTTAAGGGGGTACATCAACTCAGTTGTACCATGGTTTTCAGTGGCTGGGCACCTAGATGTAATTATTCCCCATGATGAGCTTGTAATCACCTCCATAGTGCAATATGCTGTGAGCAGGTAGGCAGCTGTCTTTGGGGTGTGGCCTGCTTCCAGTAAATAAGGAAAAACTTTGGGAAAGGTTTCTAGCTTTTTGGCATGTTAGGTCCTGCATTTGGCTGAGTCTTCATCCAGTGGCCTACTGTGGTGCCTGCTGATCCTGGAATTATTCCTAGACTTGAACCAGTGGTCTGTTATGTTGTCTGCCGATCTTGGGATTGTGCCATTTTACATGCTGACTTTGGATTTGTCAGCCTTAGCAGCCAGAAGCTGCTTGAGATAGGAGATGCCTCCAGCTCAAGTGGGCCTGGAATAAGAGGCAGAGCTTAAGCTCAAAGTTGAGCACCCAGCCCTTAGAGTGGGCACTCTGAATTTGGGACTTCTAGTCTCAATTGTAAGAGAATAAATTTCTGTTTGTTAAAGCCATCCACTTGTGGTATTTCAGCACTAGAGAATTAAGACAAGTACCTTCACCATACCAACTGCCAGATTGTATTGTGGGAGCTCTGGTGGCATAGTGCCTAAGGCATCTGACTGCTAACTAGAAGACTAGTGGTTCAAACCCACCAGCCTCTCCTTGGAAGGAAGGTTGAGCCATTTACTTCCGTAGTGATACCGCCTTGGAAACCCAAAGAGGGGTTGCTATGAGTCGGATCTGACTCCACAGCAGTGAGTGAGATTATATTGTAAATGATTGTTTATTTGAGGGCCATCCCACCAGAGGATGAAGTGGATGAAGAGCACCCCTTTCTAACAAGGACAAGGTGCATCAGGCCATGGCTCCATTCCTGGGTCCTGTGACATCCTCATCTTTACCTCCCTCTGATGTAAGCCTCTGTGTTATGCTCCAGCTGTGTTAAAGTTCTTTTAATTCCCTAACAACCATGTTGTGCTTGCCTCCAGGCCCTTTACTCACCTCCTCCATCTCTTCAAACCAATGTAACTTAAACCAAAAACAATGCAGCTTAAATCAGGAACAATGCAACTTGCTTATTCCTGATTACACTTCAAAACTTTATTTAGGTCATGCCTTCTCTGAGCAACTTTTCCTGCACAATCTCCTCCCTGCCTCCTTTCCAGGTCCTTCTCCATTCCCTTGGGCCCTGTGTTCCCCCACCACAACTCTTGACATCATCACTGCAGCTACCATTGCCTATTATCTACTCTAGTGATCTGTGAGATCCTTGAGAATTGAGAGGTCTGTTCAAATTTTGTCCCACTGCCTAGCACTGAGTTACTTTAGTTTATTGAGTTTACTCTTTAGTTTACACTGAGTTACTTTAGTTACTAAATGTTTCTTGAATGAATGGCAAGATAAGAGATTCTGGCTCTGCAGAATTGAAGGCCAGACTCAGGGTTGTGGTGGTGATTCTACCCTGGTTCTAATTCCTACAAGGCCTGGGGTGGAGCAGCCATTACCACTTCCTCTGTACCTATAAGAGAATGAGAAGATGCTTCCCCCAGGAAAGGTGTCCCACTCATAACTATAACAGGATCAATTGTACATTAAGGCACTTAAATAATATGTCATTTGTAAGTCTCACAACCTGCAAGGACAGTGTTATCACCCCTATTGAGTAGATGGGGAACATGAGGCTCAGGGCGTGGAATACTTTTCCGCGGGTACAACAGCTGAAAAATACCTGGACCCTCCTTTCAAGCTCAAAACAGCATCTCTGCAAAGATAGGAGGTGTTGAGACAGGTCATTGGTACCATACTCTTTGGCTGCCAAAAACCTGCCTTGGAAACGCATTTCCAAAGGACGGTCCTACTCCTTGGCCAGCTCTGGTATTAACACACTGTGACCTCCAGAGCCCTGCCATCGCAATCCCACCACATAGCCCCTGACCATTCTCCTGCTAGCCTGTTAGCTCTGGAAATGTTGTTGTTGTTGTTGTTATGTGCCGTCGAGTCGGCCCCGACTCATAGCGACCCCTCCTTGGGTTTCCGAGGCAGTATCACTACGGAAGTAGGATTGCCCAACCTTCCTTCCGAGGAGTGGCTGGTGGGTTTGAACCACCAGCCTTCTGGTTAGCAGTCAAGTGCTTTAGCCATTATGCTACCAGAGCTCCCCTGGAAATATTAGTACCTAATATTCACTCAGGAGCTCTGATAGCGTAGTGCCTAAGGCACTTGACTGCTAACCAGAAGGCTGGCCGTTCAAACCCACCAGCCACTCCTTGGAAGGAAGGCTGGGCAATCTACTTCTGTCGTGATACCGCCTCAGAAACCCAATGGGGGCTCGCTATGAGTCAGGTCCCACTTCATGGCACGTAACAACAAATAGTCACTCCATCATTGTATCACAATAACTCTTTTTCTCTTTGGAGTAAGCTAATAAGGTTAGGTTGCTCGGGAATGGAAAGAATTCCGCACTAGGAGAATGGAGACCTGGGTTCAAGAGTAATTGCCCGGATGACCTTGGGCTAGTAAATTAGTCCTTTAAGAAAACAAGGAGAGACTTGACACTACCAATGATCTCTAATCTCTAGGATGTTTTTCAACCTTTCTTGCTCCAGGTGCACCGCTATTGTGGGCAGCTACCTGAACCACGGGCATGGTGACAGCCTGCTCAGCCAGGGGCTGCCTCTCAGTTCCCCGCCAAGTCAGGCCGAATCCCAAATTGGCCAAAGGTCCTTTTGTCGCTCCCCAAGTTCGGAGAGCTGAGAAGTGAACAAACAATAGATCATTCCAGAACTAGGGAACGCAGGCTCGGAGAAACTACAGCTGCTAGGAGCCCACGGGGTGGTGGCCTGGGCCTGGTGCATTTTGGGAGCAGTAGCTGCCCACCAGCCACTCCTCGGAAGGAAGGTTGGGCAATCCTACTTCCGTAGTGATACTGCCTCGGAAACCCAAGGAGGGGTCGCTATGAGTCGGGGCCGACTCGACGGCAAATAACAACAACAACAACAGCTGCCCACCACAGGTTTCATAGCTGAGACCGCAAAGGCCAGGTATACCGTGCTTGTGCCCAGTCACTTCAACTACTTCAGCTTGTCCTTCCTGCAGGCTCTTTCAGGCCTCGCCGAGGCGCGCTTTCCCCAGACCCACTTCCACCCCGGTCTCGGGAAATTCGGAAGAGGCGGACCTCTGGCAAGCGTCTTCCCAGGCATGCGTACAAGCTAAACATGGAGGAGACTAAGAATTGGGTATGTTGCTGTTGTTATGTGCCATTGAATTGGACCGGCTCAAAGTGAGCCCTTTTTGGGTTTCTCAGGCAGGATCACTACGGATGTACATTGCCCAACCTTCCTTCCGAAGATTTGGGTATGTAGCCAGCAACTATAAAAGCCTAAAGGGATGGAAAGCGCATGCGTCCCAACGGTATGGCGCCTGGAGTTGCGGAGGGGCGGTGCGGAATGGGCTAGTCTGCTGACGCACGCGCATTGAGCCACCAAAACCCCGCCTCCTTCAGTTTCCCCTCCTTCTCCACCACCCTCCCGGAAGTGAATCCGCCCTCGCGCCTACCAGCGGCCACCCCCTGCGGCAGGCCCCGCCCCCAGACGGCCCCGCCTCCCGGCTCTCCACCCCCTCCCCTGGTTGTGGCGCTGGGCTTGTTCCTCCGGCCGTGGCGGTTTTGGTGCCTGAAGCCGGGAGCGCTGAGTCGTTCCCGGGAGCGGTGGCCAGGCTATGTGCGTCGGTCCTCGGTGTCCCGCTCCGGCCAACCAGAGCCTGTGCTCGTGCCCGAGCGGTCTTTTCAGCCCTGCCTCGCCGCGCCCCCTCCTCCGATGGCGGCGGAGATCCAACCCAAAGCACTGACCCGCAAGCCGATCCTGCTGCAGCGGGTCGAAGGGTCCCAGGAGGTGGTGAATATGGCCGTGATCGTGCCCAAGGAGGAGGGCGTCATCAGCGTCTCAGAGGACAGGTACGCATCGCTGCCCCTCAGCCGCGAGGAGGGGCGGGACGGGCTGGCTGTTCCCGAGCGCGGCGCTGGGGGCTATGCCTTGGAGTCCACAAGAGTGTAGACGTGCTCCCCCAAGTCATATTAAAATGCGCATCGCAGTGGTGCTGGTGTTTAGCTTGCGCTCCTACCACTGCGTGGCTTGGAGAAGCAGCGTGCGCTCCGGCCTCGCCCGGAGCTGGATGGCTCTTGCCAGAGCTTGAGTGGCCCTTAGGCTCGCGCTGCGTCGGTCACTGGACCTTGTAGTCCAGCCCTGAGGACGCGCGAAGAGCGAGAGGGGCCAGCTGCGCAGGCCTGCAGGTGTGTGCGCCCGGAAGATTCTCCGAGACACCTCTGCGAGATAACTAAGGGTTTTTGGATACTCTCGGGTACAGTTCGTAGGGCTACAAACTGAGAAAGCAGATGCTATTCCCTTTTTTCAGACAGTCTCACTGAGAATCCACATCTCCCGGACGTCTTACACAGAATTAAATGAATATTGTAAGTTATGAAAAGAGTAACTCTGGGCTTCTGTGTGATGCCTTCTCTCCTTTCCCCTCATCTCTTCTACGCAAGGGAAAGCTCCTGGAACATACAAGGGACCAGTACTGCAACTAGCTCTTGAGTTCCTTCCCTTTGCTTGCTTCCTTTCTATTCTGTTTTGCTTAATTTGCAGAAGTGGAGCTAGTTGTTCTGCCTTCAGTATTTTCTCGTGTTTTTCAGACAATAACGTTTTGGCTTCAACTTAACGTCTTTTATTATGCATAAATAAAGCTGATAGTGTTAATTTCCAGACAGCAGTGCTGCTTGAACATAGTAGAAATTCGTTTACTAGTATTCTAAAAACAAAAAGTAACAATAGATGTACTTGAGAAGAGGCCTTTAGCTTAACACATAGTTAAGTTTTAATAATTTTAAGTTCAAATTATGCTGAGGTAGTGATGATTTTTTCCTTTTTGAATCCTAAAATTGCAGATGTAAAGCAGCAAAACGTTCGTTATTTACTTTATACCCAATTCATTACTTTATTTACAGTATAGCCTCAAAACATATGCCTGTTATATTTTGGGTTCTTCAGTATTAATTTTGGGTGAGTATATTAATGACATATACTTGTTTACATCACACTTAATTCATTTCCTATGCAGATCTGATGGAAAACGTTGTAAACAGACATCAGTGACAAGCAGTCTGCAATGCACAGAACAAATTCATGGCTGAAATTGAATATATGAATGTAGGAAGCTTTTGAAATTCACAAAGGAGCCTTGTATCAGTTTAATTTCTTGATAGAGGCAAAATTCTATTATAGAGACTGCTTCTGGACCTAGAAATTCTGTGTTATAAAATTGTTTTTAAAGGTATATTGTTGTTATCTCTTTCCCAGTCTAACTGCTAGGGATGAAACTGCTCAACCTAACTGCTGTAGGAAATTTGTAAGTACATTCAATCAAATCAGAGAGGAAGGAAGGTAGTTAAACCTAAGCTTCTTTCAGACTTGGTTTGCAACTTTTTCCTGCTGTTGATGGTTTAGGAGTAGAGTTAGGTTTTCATAGTTTTTTCTTTGAGTGGAAAAGGGGTATTAGATATTATTTGCTCCAACAGCTTGATTTTACAGGCAAGGAAATTGTGGTCAGAGAGCTTGTTAACTGTTCAAATTCATATAGTTGTTGGTAGAGTCTTAGCTCCTGTCTCCTGATTCCCATTCCAGAGTATTTACCTTGAAGGAACGAGCTTCTGTAGGATGTATTTCAAAGCATTTGGCAATGTCGAAGAGGTGTATATGAAAGAACTAAAGGATGAATTTCCTTTGATTATAAGACAGAAGAACACAATGCCTAACTATGTCTTAGCTCTGTTTTCATTTTCCTGGTTAACAATACCCATTGCCATCGATTTGATTCTGATTCAGAGTGACCCCCACAGGGTTTCCAAGGTTGTAAATCTTTACAGAAGCAGACTGCCTTGTCTTTCTCCTGTGGAGTGCTGGGTGGGTTCAGTTGCTGACCTTTTGGTTAGCAGCCCCAATGCTTTAACCACAGCACAACTAGAGGATTTCTCAAGCTAAAAGAACTGAAGAAAAAATTGAAGCCTCAACTAGCAATATTGAAGGATTCTATGGGCAAAATGTTGAATGATGCAGGAAGCATCAAAAGAAGATGGAAGGAATATACAGTTACTGTACCAAAAAGAACTGGTCAGCGTTCAGCCATTTCTGGTGGTAGCATACAATCAACAACCAATGGTAATGAAGGAAGAAGTACAGATTGCACTGAAGGAATTGATGAAAAACAAGGCTTCAGGAATTCATGGAATAACTATTGATGAAAAACAAGGCTTCAGGAATTCATGGAATAACTATTGAGATGTTTCAACAAATGGATCCAGCAGTGGAGGCACTTACTTGTAAATGCTAGGACATTTGGAGGACAGCTACCTGGACAACTGGCTGGAAGAAATTGATATTTGTGCCCATTCCAAAGAAAGGTATTCCAACAGAATGTGGAAATTATTGAACAATCTCATTACTATCACACGTTAAGTAAAATTTTGCTGAAGATAATTCAAAAAGAGTTGCAGCAGTATATAATCAAGGAACTTCCAGAAATTTAAGCTGGATTCAGAAGAGGATGTGGAAGGAGGCATATAATTGCTGATATCAAATGAATCTTGGCTGAAATCGAAGAACACCAAGAGATGTTTACCTGTGTTTTATTGACTATGCAAAGGCATTTGACTGGGTGGATCATGACAGATTATGGATAACATTGCAAAGAATGGGAATTCCAGAATACTTCATTGTGCTCATGAGGAACTTGTACATAGACTAAGAGGCAGTTGTTTGAACAGAACAAAGGAACGCTGCAGGGTTTAAAACCAGGAAGAGTGTACATCAGGGTTGTATCCTTTCACCATAGTTATTGAATCTATTCTGAGCAAATAATCCAAGAAACTAGACTATAAGAAGAAGAACACAGGATCAGGAGTGGAGGAAGACTCGTTAACAGTCTGTGATATGCAGATGACACAACCTTGCTTGCTGAAAGTGAAGATGACTTGAAACGCTTACTGATGAAGATTACTACAGTCTTCAGTATGGATTACACCTCAACATAAAGAAAACAAAAATCCTTACAAGTAGACAAATAAACAACATCATGATAAATGGAGAAAAAACTGAAGTTGTCAAAGATTGCATTTTACTTGGATCCACAATCAACACCATGGAAGCAGCAGTAAAGAAATCAGACATCATATTGAACTGGGCAGATCTACTGCAAAAGACCTCTTTAAAGTGTTGAAGAGCAGAGATGTCTCCTTGAAGAAGACTAAGGTGCGTCTAACCCAAGCCATGGTATTTTCAGTTGCCTCATACGCATGTGGAAACTGGAAAATGAATAAAGAAAATCAGAGAAGAATTGATGCCTTTGAGTTGTGATGTTGGCGAATAATACTGAAAATACCGTGGACTGCCAGAACAAACAAATCTGTCCTGGAAGAGGTGCATCTGGGATGCTCCTTGGAAGTGAGAATGGCCAGACTTTATCTCACCTACTTTGGTCATGTTGTTGGAAGGAATCATTCCCTGAACAAGGATATGATGCTTGGTACAGTGGAGGGTCAGAGAAGAAGGGGAAGAACCGCAACAAGATGGGCTTAAGCATAGCAAGGATTGTGAGGATGGCACAGGTCTGGGCAGTGTTTTGTTCTGTTGTACACAGGGTCACTATAAGTCAGAATTGACACCCAACAACAACAACAATAGTTAATGATACAAGGAATAGAAATTATTTTATTATAGGGAGTTACTGTTAAATGGAAAAGACCCACATAAAAGTCCAGGACTATTCTTTATAAGGAGTGCCTGAGTAGCAGAAAAAGTTAAGCACTTGACTGTTAGAGAGTTTGGTAGTTTGAACCCACCCAGCGGCACCTTGGAAGACAGGCCTGGCAGTCTACTTCTGAAAGGTCGTAGCCTTGAGAACCCTAAGGAGCACTTCTACTCTGCAATAGGGTTGCCATGATTTGGGGATGACTTAGTGACAACTAAATGAAAACAATTCTTTCTATATGTTTTGTTAGTACAAAGTTTGTGTCTCTGTGGTCATATAGAGGCATACCTTGGAGATACTGCAGTTTCAGTTCCAAACCACTGCAATAAAGCGAATATCATAATACAAGTCACACGATTCTTTTGATTTCTCAGTGCATATAAAAGTTGTGTTTACGTTATACTGTAGTTTATTAACAGGAGCTGTGGTGGCTCTGTGATTAAAGCATGGGGCTGCTAATCCAAAAGTCAGCAATTCAAACCCACCAGCTACCGTACTGGAGAAAGATGAGGCAGTCTGCTTCTATAAAGATTTACAGCCTTGAAAACTCTATGGAGCATTTCTACTCTGCCCTATAGGGTTGCTATGAGTTAAAGTCGACTTAATGGCAGTGAGTTAGTTTGGTTTCATAGTCTAGCTCAAGTGTGCAACAAAATTATGAAAAAATTTGAAATATTGTGAGAATTACCAGAATGTGACAGAGACATGAAATGAACACATGCTGTTGAAAAAATGGTGCTAATAGACTTGCTCAACTTGGGTTGGCCACAAACCTTCAGTTTGTAGGAAAAAAAAAAAAAAGCAGTAGTTGTGAAGTAAAATAAAATGAGTTATGCCTGTACTCAAATGTGAAGATAACTTTGTTATTTAGAGCTCATTTTCTGTTACGGCTTTCAGTAAAAGAGAATTGCTCAGTATACTTGATTTTCAAAATCCATTGTCAGTGCAACTTGATAAAATGCTTTAGCATAATGTTACATCTTTAGATATAAAGATAGGATATTGATTTTCATTAAACTTGCAAAGCCATTACTGTTAACCGCTTGTGCTAGCAACTAGTAATCTTCATTCTTGAACTGTCAGGTTAAACCACAAACAGTGTCTATTACTGAATGATGAAAAAAACCAAAAACCAAATCCACTTGAGTCCATTCTGACTCACAGCAACCCCCATTGGGTTTCTGAGGTGGTGAGTGTTTTGGGAAGTAGATTATCCCATCTTCTTTCTATGGAGTGGCTAGTGGGTTTGAACTGCCAACTTTTGGGTTAGCAGGCAAATGCCTTAGGCACTGTGCCGCCAGAGCTCCTTTTACTGAATATTAGTGTCCAATAAGTCTTATGAAACTCTGGGTTACCTTTTTGACCTCTGACCCCTATTGCCCTTTATCTGTACCTTTGAAAACTCTTAACATTTTCTATTTTAAACAGTACTATAGATACGTTATTTCCATTTATCTTCTCCATTAGTTCTGTAAGGAGCTGTGTCTGTCTTACTCATTGTAGTATCTTTATGGCCCAGCATAGTGGCAGGCACACAGTGAATTCTCACTAAACATCAGTTATATCAATGATTCATCTATTTTTTTTTTTTTTGTGGCTGCCCCTGAGAGTGTAGCATTTTACTGTTGTAGATGTTAATTGGTACTTGTTGAATGATTTTTATGAGGACCTATAAAAGCCTTATATGAACACATGTGCACCTGTTGGAAACGGATTAGATTGCAAACCTTTAAAGTGCCTTAAAACGCTGAAAGTCTATGCATTGCTTCATTTGATCAACATTTGAGTTCCTGGTATGTTCCAGGCCCATGTGCACACAACATTGACAAAAATGACAAGGTCCTTGTTCTCAAGATGCTATCAGTTTGTTGTTGTTGTTATGTGCTATTGAGTCGGACCCAACTCATAGTGACCCCTCCTTGGGTTTCCAAGGCAGTATCACTATGGAAGTAGATTGCCCCATCTTCCTTCCGAGGAGTGGCTAGTGGGTTTGAACCGCCAGCCTTCTGATTAGCAGTCAGGTGCCTTAGGCACTACGCTACCAGAGCTCCCACTATCAGTTTAGTGGGGGAAAATTTTAGAAGCCTACTGCTTAGTGAAACAAAACCATAACCTCTAAGGTTTAGTATCAGGAAGAGAATTTTCACATGGAGAACAGTGGCTGGATTCCACAGCCTTTATTCTCCCCTAAAATTACCTGCCTTTGGAGGATTCTTCCACCTTGATTGCCATTTTCATCCTTATTATTTTCTCGATAGGAAGCTGGTAATACTCCAGTCTTTAGCCCTGAGAGTAGATAAAAACCCTTGTCCTCATTTCTTTGCACAGTTGACAGACTCCAACTTTACTTGATGCCAAGGGAATGTAAGTTACGAAAACAATCTGACTTGCAAGTACAGTTTTCTGGTCCTACCATATAACAGCTTATTCTCATGATTCATGGGCCTTGTCTGAAGCTATCTTTGCTTTGATTGTAGTCAAGTGCCAGCCCCAAAGAACTGGCCCAACTCTGGTACTTTGGGCTCCTCATTTCTCAGCTTCTGGACTGTCTTTTCTGAGTAGATGGTATATTTACTGTTCTTTGCTTAGCTGCTTCCTCCTAGTTAATTTTTTTGGGGGGCACTCTGATAACGTAGTGCCTTAGGCACTTGACTGCTAACCAGAAGGCTGGTGGTTCAAACCCATCAGCCACTCCTCGGAAGGAAGGTCGGGCAATCTACTTCCATAGTGATGTTGCCTCAGAAACCCAAGAAGGGGTGGCTATGAGTCGGGTCCAACTGGATGGCACATAACAACAACAACAAGTTATTTTGGCTCTATCTTGGTTAGATTTGATGTCTAATTTGTAGCTTACTTGGGGCTCCTTTGTCCACTGGTAGCCTCTTCAAGTGATGAAGGCCAGGAGGCATCTCTCCCTAGATGAGCGCCAGCACCATCCAGACCTTTATCTGTGTAAACTCATTCTATGAGTATCTTAATACAAGTCAACAATCTTAGCATTTATATAGTTTAGTAACTTTAGGTAATTACTATAGATAGTGAAAGGTCATTTTTCCATCACCAGCAGTCAGTACAGTGTACTGAAGACAGGTACAAACAGTGGCATCCGGAATTGCTGAAAAACTTAGAGGAGAAAGCCTCTAAGAGAAACTGAGGAGCTTTTCTCTAAATGGATCTTGCAGGATGAGTAGGAATTCCTGTGAAAAATCTAGGGTAGAGGAAAGGACCTTCCAAGTAGAGGGGGAAAGAAAACTTGCATTCATTTAGAAGTATCATGATGGGCTTGCTAAGCTCTGGAGCCAGTCACCTTGGGTTTAGAACTCAGCTTTGCCACTTACTAGCTGCGTGACTTTAGGCAGTCTAATCTCTTTGTGCCTTAGCTTCCTCATCTTAAAAATGAGGGTAGGAACTGAACTTTTCTCAAAGTGCTGTTCTGAAAATTAAATGAATTAATATTTGTGAAAAGTGAAATAAAAATCTCCACATATCAGGTCATGTGCTAGTGCTTTGTGTCCCATAAATCAGTCCTTACAATAACCCTGTGAACTAGGGGGCGGTATTTATATTTTACAGACAAGAGAACTGATGGTCAGAGTAATGAGGTCATATGGCTAGTATTCGTCAGTGCTGAGATTAGAACCCAGATGTTTTTCAACTCACAGTGGTGGTGGGTTGGAAGTGCTAGTGGGTGTGGCTGGAATGGTAGGGGGGATCTGGGTGGTGAGGAGGTTGGCATGATGAATTGGTGTTTTCAGTAGAGACTCTTGGTAGTGGTGTAGGAGATAGATTGCAATGGGAAGAAACTAGAGGCGGTGAGACAAGCAAGGCAGCTGTTGTGATAATAGACCAGATAGGAGATGATTGCACTGGCCTTACTGAAATACACTGAGCTCATTTTAGCAGCAGAGCCTGTTTCCTGTGCCTTAATGCTCTTCCCATCAGATATTGGCACACTCGTTCCTTCTCACCATTCAGAAGTCTGATGGACTGATACGTCCTAAGATAGACGTTTCCTGATTCCCTTCCACTTATCTTGCCTTGATTTCTGCATAGCATTTACCACTATCTGAAATGGTGTTTATCTACTTTACCGGATGTCTCCCCAACTGGACCATGCAGCCTTTGAGGGCATGGACTTTGTCTCGTTCACGCCTATATGCCCAGTGCCTAGAACTTGCCTCACAGTAAGTGTTAGTTAAAGGAATTAGTAGCTTAAACTGAGGAAGTGGTCATGTGGAAGGGAGAAGTGAAATTAACCAAATTTAATGGTGTTATGTGAGTATTCAATCAGGATATGCTTGGTTATTGTACTGTATTAGTTTTCAGGGGCTGCTGTAACAGTACCACCAACTTGGATGGCTTAAAAAAACCAGAAATGTATTCTCACAGTTCTGGAGAGAAAATCAAGTCCGAAATCAAGGTGTTTGCTGGGCCATGCTCTCTCTGAAGTCTCTAAAAATCCATGTCAATTCCTACTCACCCTCACAGCAACCCCCATTGGGTTTCTAGGGCAATAAATCTTTATGGAAATATATTGCCTCATCTTGCTTCTGCAGAGTGGCTGATGGGTTTGAACTGCTAACCTTCTAGTTAGCAGTCAAATGCCTTAGGCACTGTGCCACCAGAGCTCCTTCTTCAGGCTCTAAGGGAAGGTCTTTTCTCACTTCTTCCAGCTTTTGGTACACCTAAGCATTCCTTGGCTTGTGGCATCATAACTCCGTTGTTCTCTCTCTGTCTCTTCTCCTCTTCTTATAAGGGCACCAGTCATGTTCGATTAAGGGCCCACACTGCTCCACTATAACCTCAGCATAGCTAATTACATCTTTATTTCCAAATAAACTTTCATTCTAAGATTCTGGGAAGGACATGATTTTTGGGGTCACTATTTAACCCAGTATACCAATGATCATGAACACTCCCCAAATCTCAGTGGTTTAGCTGAATATTAGTTTACTTTTTGCTTTTATTGTTTGTCCAACTTTGGTAGGGGGATTTTGTTCCTTAGTCACTCTGGGATCTAGGCTGACTGAAACTCTATCTTAATGCATGCCTTCATGATTGTATAGACCAATGCTGTTTAATAGAACTTTCTGTGATGGTGGAAATGTTCTAAATCTGTGCTGTACAACGTGGTAGCCACTAGCACATGTGGCAGTTGAAAGAGGAGCCCTGGCGGCACAAATGGTTAAGTGCTCAGCTGCCAAACAAGTAGCTCCTTGGGAAAAAGACCTGGCAATCTGCTTCCATGAAGATTACAGCTAAGAAATCCCTGTGGGGCAGTTTTACTCTGTCCCATGGCATCCCTCAGGGACGCACAAAACAACAGGGCAGGAGAGCAGGAGAAAGGGGATTAAAAGCCAGGAACCCAGACAGAGGAGCAGTCAGCCACAGCGACCCAGGTGGGGGTGATACGAGAGGTCTCCAACAGCAAGACAAACTTGTCTGTCGGTTTGTCCTACTGTGGTGACATGTAGACTTGAGTTTTGAGGCTGAGCCTCTGGTGTTTAAAACCCAGAGAGATGCAC
>NW_006921721.1:4294209-4295596 GCF_000298275.1 Orycteropus afer afer
CTTCAATGAGATGGACTGACACGGTGGCTGCGATGATGGGCTCAAGTATAGCAGGGATTGTGGGGCTGGCGTGGGATCGGGCAGTGTTTTGTTCTGCTGTGCATGGGGTCGCTATGAGTCGGAAACGACTCAACGGCACTTAACAACAACAACAACATGGCATCCCTATAAGTCAACTTGAAGGCACCTAGCAACAGCCACAGGGTCACGGAAGAACTAAATTGAAAGTTTACTTAATTTTAATTAAAATTAAAATTTAAATAGCTGCATGTAGCTAGTGACTACCAGTTGAAGGGCACAAGCAGTAGACAAATGGCAAATTGCATACTGGGTCTTAAAGGCTTCTTCCAGAAGTGTCATGGGCCTTTTTAGCTCACATTTCATTGGCTGTGGTTAGTGTGTGCAAGGGGGGAGGGGAGAAGAGTGGGGAGTGTGATCCTCTAGAGGGAAAACTGGAATAGTATTTGTGAATGATAGTATCTGTGAATGACGTCTAATGCCTTCCAAAGTTAGGATTATTCAGTGTGTACTGTTCCTGAGGAAAAAGATTGAATCATTTAAAATTAGTCTGTTCAAGTAATTTTCTAAACTTGTGATTTTAGCAGCCTGAAGTCTCCAGCTCTCTAGATTATAACACAGGGTACTTTTAAGACTTGGGCGAAAACATCGATAATTTAAAGCTGTCTGTCCAGTGGAAGTCAGAATGAGAATCTAAAAAGCTCCCAACAGACTGAAGCCATGAGTCTTGTCTGTTAGACAGCATATGTAAAATCCTGCTATTAAGCCTGAAATCTAACTGTGTATGTCTGGAGTAGAGGAGCGAGAGCTTTGTTGCAGCCTATGCTAAGAAACAGGAGACTTCAAAGTTTATTTTAGTGAGTCAATATAGTGATGTAGTTCCTCAGAAACACTGATTGCATTTAAATGGCGTTCTGGACAGGGAAGCAGGTAATTCTCTCTGAAGTCTTCCGTGATTGCTCTGTTCAGCTCTTGAATGTCATGCTTTGAGGAATCTGGAAAGCTGGTGTCTCCAGGGAAATAAACATGATAGGGAAAATTCTGGAAACCTCTGGGTGAAGGAATTGGGGATCATGAGGGAAGAGTGACATAGGGGACTGGCTTCTTACATTCTGACTATATGAAGGACCAATTTATGCAGCATAGTTGGCAGTGTTCTCTGTAAGCTCTAAGGGCAGAACCCATACTGTAGGTAAAAGGGGGTCAGATTTTTATCTTAGTATAAGGAAATCTGATCCCCAGTGCCTAGCACACAGGAAACATGCAGTGTGTATGTTGTTGTTGTTGTTGTTATGTGCCGTCGAGTCGGCCCCGACTCATAGCGACCCCTCCTTGGGTTTCCGAGGCAGTATCACTACGGAAGTAGGAT
>NW_006921721.1:4295971-4297084 GCF_000298275.1 Orycteropus afer afer
TTCCTTCCTTTTGTCGTTTTTTAAATGAACTCTTTAAAGCTTATTTTCCCAATTCTAAACGGCTACTGACTACTGGACTATTTCTTGAACAGGTATGTTAAAAAAAAAAAACTCACTTCATCTTGTCTGTCCTCATACTGTTGGTTCGTTTACCACTAATTCTTCTCATTGCACTGTCTCAGTTCTGTGCTTCAAGTATTACTTTTACTAAAAATTAGACTTTGGCTCAATTCAGTTGAGCCTCTGATGGGGTTTTGTGTACCATGTATCTTATAACAATTGTATCTATAAAAAGTCATTTTTAGACAAACCAAAGTTTATCCCGTTGTGCAAGCATGCTTCTGACAGTTGAGGACTTCTTAAAGAGATGATGTTGTGTTGTTGTTATGTGCCGTCGAGTCGGCTCCGACTCATAGCGACCCCTCCTTGAGTTTCCGAGGCAGTATCACTACGGAAGTAGGATTGTCCAACCTTCCTTCCGAGGAGTGGCTGGTGGGTGATAGAAGGTCTCTACTCAGCAAAATTATAGACCCCATCTAAGCTAATTTTTGAGTGTGTCAAATATCTATTTAATGGCATAAAATTAATAAACTTTCAGCTATGCACTTGAGACCCATCACTTGGTGGTGGTAATTTCTGGTTTCCAAGCCCCAAAGGGAGAATTTGTCTTAAATGATTGTTGAAAATTAGACATTTACACTAACTTCACAGTGTAAGGCAGTCTTTCTGTCAGTAATCTATCTGAAAACAGCCTGCTTCTGTCTGTAAAATGCGGATGACCTTTTTTTTTTTTTTAAAAATTGTGATTTAGGTGAAAGTTTACAGAGCAAATTCACTTTCCATACAGCAGTTCACATACACTTTGTCTCATGACATTGACTACAATTTACCACAATGCAGTAGCTCCCCTTCCACTTTCCCATAGTTATCTCTTCCCTGTTTCTTACCCTCCATGCACTCCTGCCCTCTAAGTTATGTCCCTGTACATACATAGCCCTTCTATTCTCCTATGATTGTTCTCTCCAAGGATTGTATCTACCTAGTGTAAATGTTCACCTCATATGCCTGTCTTTTGTTTGGCTGAAAGCCATAGGCGTGGGTTCAATTCCAAAA
>NW_006921721.1:4301527-4309834 GCF_000298275.1 Orycteropus afer afer
AACAACAACAACAACAACACATCCAGTTAAACTGTATTTTGTGCAGTGCCTCAGCGATCTTCATTAGTGTGGATTTACCTAGACATGGCAACACGATGGACAGACACTGTGAGAGTGGCAATTTTGACTCTTCTAAATGGATGTTGCTCAGAACGTCACATCCTGACAAGCTGTCTGCTCCCTCCAACTTTACTAAACTTACTTTGAAAAAGAAAAATAGGTAAATATAAGAAACAAAAAACTAGGACGTTAGTAGTTGGAAGGGACATTAGAGCTGATCTTTTTCAAATAAATACAATCAGAACTTTTTCAAAGGAAATAACTACTTTTGACTTGCTCAGCATCTTTCTCTGGATGTTTTCACTTTACATTTTGTTTTGATAGAAACACTTTCTGTTTGTTGTTGTGTATCACCCTGATGCCATTAAAAATAACAATTGAAAAACAAACAAATATTGGAAAATTAAAACACCTTAGTGGCATTTAGAAATGAGTAAGTAACTTACGATCGAAGACTTTCAAATAGTGACCTGTGAAACTCTAAATGAGCTAAGTGTTTCACAGTGTGTGGAAAACGGCCATGACCCAAGCTTTTAGTATCATAATAAAAATCCAAAACCAAACTTATTGTCGTTGAGTTCGTTCTGAGTCATAGTGATCCCTCCTTGGGTTTCCGAGGTGGTATCACGGAAGTAGATTGCCCAGTCTTCCTTCCGAGGAGTGGGTGGTTAGTTTGAACCGCCAGCCTTCTGGTTAGCAGTCAAATGCATTAGGCACTATACCACCAGAGCTCCCAGTATAGTAATGGAAAAGTTAAAAAAGGAGGTAACACTTGTTTATTTCTATATGAGACTAGGTCTCCCAAGGTGAGTGCCACAATTAACCTAGAAATTTTCTTACACAGGAAAAGTAACTTCCTTGTGCATCTTCAGCAAATGCTCTTTATTAACTTTTTTTTCCGAAAGAGCAGGGAGCCTCCTTATTCGAATGCTTTATTTAGTCATCAGTGAAAATTAATTTAGAGGTATAAGAAACTGTTAAATAGACCAAAAAAAAAAAAAGTAGTCTTCTTGACTCTTGGCAGGGAGGGCTGCTTTGTGTTCTTGTGTGAGTTTTATATAAGAAACTGGAAGCAGGTCTAAGATCTGCCCTGCATTGATTGACCCTGGGCCTCTCCTACGTCCCTTTTAGCACTCATCCTCAGCTTTCTTCATCTGACAAACAAGGGGCTAGATTTTCTAGTTGTGGGGTGGCTCAGTGGGTAAAGCATTTGACTGCTCATGAAATGGTTAATGGTTCAAACCCATTAGCTGCTCAACAGGAGAGAGATGAGGCAACCTGCTTCCATAAAGAATCCCTGGAAACCCTGTGGGCTTTACTCTGCCTTTTGGGTTGCTGTGAGTCAGAATTGACTCTATGGTAGTAGGGTGGGGGGCTCTGGCATCTAATATGCCCACACAGTGTAGTAGCTATGTAGGTAAGTACAAATCTTCAACCACATCATCCCAAAGCCTTGTGTGGGGGAAGGTGCACAGTGGGAGAGTAGGTGTATCTTGCTAGATACCACTTGCTGATACATCTGGAAAACAATGCCTTCCAGAGCCTTTGGATGGCTGCTGCTGTTGTTATGCACCATCAAGTCGGACCCGACTCATAGTCTCATAGACTCATAGACTCACAGACTCACAGTGACCCCTCCTTAGGTTTCCGAAGCAGTGTCACTACGGAAGTAGATTGCCCCATCTTCTTTCCGAGGAGTGGCTCGTGGGTTTGAACTGAGGAGTGGCTGGTGGGTTTGAACCGAGGAGTGGCTGGTGGGTTTGAACCACCAGCCTTCTGGTTAGCAGTCAAGTGCCTTAGGCACTATGCTACCAGAGCTCCCCTTTGGATGGCAGTGGCTATTTAATTCTGGATGAAATTTTAAGAGGTTATTTGTTTTGTATTGGGGCCTGATACCTAGTTAAACTGGATTCAGTGCATTCCTACTCCTAGATGAGTTTTTGGTTTCAAGTACTGAACAGTTTAGCTGCCTGTGGTTCTCTGGCACATAGGCCAAAGCCTGGATTCTCTATTGTTTTCAAAACTTTTCTTTTTTTTTAACCATAAATCATAGTAACAGATATATTTAAAATTGCTACCCAAGACTCACATACTTTCCCACATTACCCCCACATATGTAACTGAAACAAAAGTTTCCTGACATGATACCCTTGTTATGCGATATGCACACTGATATTAAGGAAGTCTGGGCAATCTACTTCCTTAAAGATTTACCGCCTTGGAAACCCAAAGGGGGTCGCTATGAGTCAGAATTGACTTGATGGCAGGAAGTTTGTTTTTAATTGTAGTTTTTATAAAATCCTAATTATGACCCATTACATTGATTTCATGACCCAGTAGAAGATTACAAACCACAATTTGAATTAACAGTGCTTTAGAGGAACTCTTGAAGCTTTGTACCTTCTTTTTCTCCCCTGAGGAGCTTTATTTTTCCAGAAAATGGAAACACAGTTCAACTCAGGTACCTAGACTTCCCAGTTACCCCATGTAAAGAATTCCTAATAAACCTATTAACCCAAAAAACCCACTGCCATTGAGCCAATTCCGACTCATAGCGATCCCCACTGGGTTTCTGAGGCGGTAAATCTTTAAGGAAGTAGATTGCCTTGTCTTCTTTCCGTGGAGTGGCTGGTGGGTTTGAACCGCCAGCCTTCTGGTTATTAGTCAGATGCCTTAGGCACTGCACCACGTCTTAACCCAGTGACTGATAATGTTTTATGTTTCCTTCTAGCAATTTTTTGAATGCAGCTTTCAATGTGATTGTGTTCATGCAATTTTATGTTCTTGCCCTCGCATAATATTGTCTTATTAGCTGCTTATAACCATCATTTTGAGTGGCTGTATATTTTTCCTTTCCTTACATAGTCGCTCATTTATTTAATGAGTGTACCATAGTACTGAACACTGGGCGCATCACAAACAAGACATATCCTGCCCCTTAAGGTACTGGTAATTTAGTGAGCACATTGTAATTTATCCATTTTGTTGGCTATTTACGTTATTTCCAGTTTTATAAATGTCATGATTAACATTGTTGATGATACATAGTGGTACTTGATTGGTGTTTGATTTGTACTTTCTGGGTAATTAATGCATATATTTCAGTTTATTTGTTTACTAGTTATTTTTCCTTTTGTGAATTGTCTGTTCCTAGCCTTCATCCAGGGAAGCCCTGGTGGTACAGTGGTTAAGTGCTTGGTGACTAACCGAGGGGTTGGCAGTTTAAACCCATCAGCTGCTCTGTGGGAGAAAGATGAGGCAGTGTGCATCTGTAAAGATTGACAGCCCTTGGAAGCCCTGTAGGGCAGTTCTGCTGTCATAAAGGTTCTCCATGAGTCAGAATTTACTTGATGGCAACGCTGTTTCTTGATTTAAACCTTTGTCCATTTATCCATTTGTCGTGGTTATGTTTTTGTGTCAACTTGGCTGGGCCTGGTTGAGTGGCTGGGCATCTGGATGTAGTATTCCCCATGATGATACTGGTAATCAACTCCATGGTGGACTCTACTGGGAGCAGCTGAGTAGCTGCCTTAGGGAATGTGGTCTGCTTCCTGTATTTAAGCAGAAGCCTTGGGAATGGTCTCTAGCCTATGGCACGCTTGGATCCTGCATGTAGCTGTGTCATTCATTGCTCAGCAGCCTGCTATGCTTTGCCAACCTTGGGACCTACAATGGACGTAAGTTAATGGTCTGCCGTGTGGTTTGGTAACATTGGGACTGTGCCTTTTGACTTGTCAATCTTGGGGCTTCTCAGTCTCAGCAGCCAACAGCTGTCTGAGTGAAGAAACGCCTCTAGCTCCAGTAGGCTGGGAGTAGGAGGCAGAGCTGGACCCCAAGGTTGAGGGGCTTTCACCCAGCCCCTAGAGCCTGGCACTTTGAACTTGGACTTAAAGCTTCCAAATTGTAAGGATAAACTCCTGTTTGTTAAGGCCATTCTATTGTGGTATATTTCTTGTCAGAGCAGAACACCATTGATGTTTCCTGGCCCTTCACTATTTCTTGTACATATATTCTCTGTATATAGTAAGAATATTAACTTTATACCTATTATATATGCAGAGAAATAGCCTATACTCCTTTGCTTTTTTATTTTTTACATAAATTTTAAAATTTAGCCATCTGTCCTCTTTTTTATAAAAAAATAATTGAAATGTCTTTCATCGCTCATAATTTTTGAGTCATTCTTTCCCCAGAGATTCAGTGAATATTCAGTTTTCCTCCATCCTATTTCCTGAGCTTGATAAAAAAATAACTTGATTTTTCTGGAATTTATTGGTTGCTGTAAATTGAGGAGTATAAATTGATTTTTCTAAAATTTGCTGATTGATTATTTTGTCACCGTTGATTGCATGCTCCTGAAGTTTTCTTTTGTATTATTTGTGAAACTGCCTTTATCACATGATTAAATTCTCATGATCATACAGGCATATCACAGTCCTGTTTTTTTGGGATCCCTTTGCTACATCTAATACCAGTTCTATGCTGTTATCATTGTAGTTCATGATAAGTTCTTGATTGCTTGCCATTATGTGAAGGAAATCATTTGGCTCAAGATGACTGGTTCTTCCCAAACCTTAGGCTTTCGGAGTCTCAGTTTCTGCATCTCTGTATTGGGAAAAATGATTCCTCCTTGGGTTGTCAGGAGGTTTGCATGAGATGATGTTTGTGCAGCATAGATGATGCTCAGTAAAAGTTAGTTTTATTTTTAGTTTCTGTCCTTTGAAGTGAATTATTTTCACTCATCAGCTGTTCCTTTAAAGCATGGCTCTAAGTAGGTAAGCATTTTTCTTACTATGGTTTCATTAAAGCCGTGACCATTTCAAGAGTCACCTTGGATACAGGGTGTTGTGCTGTTGAACTTCTTTGTGTTTTTCATACAGTTCTGAGCCCCGTTATCTCTTCTCTAGGCAATAAAAGAGTGGGATTAACTCTGTCATCCTTTTACTGCCATGTCCCAAATTTGTTATAGGAATGCCAGTAATCAGGAGAGGTGTGTGTTCTCCTTTGCAAGTTTCTCTCTCCATGTGCATCTTGTCCTGAAATAGGTATCCTTTGCCCCCACTGGCCTTTTGGAGAACAGGGGCTGTATCTTCAGTGGGTAATAAACTTTCAGGGGTAGGAATGAAACTCTAGCTCGGCTGTCATCTAGGAGCCTGGGGATTATAAACGTTCAACCAGCAGGCTGAGTGAAGTCTATTCTCAGGCAGAGTTTGGGTGATCTACAAATGGTGTTTTTAGAAGTTTTGAATTGGTTGTGCCAAGGTTAATCTGGGCTTCATATAAAAATCCAGATTGCTGGCTTCTCTTGATAAATGAGAAGGTGTAGCTGCACTACACCCCAAATCCCCATCCTGCAGACTACTTACTCCTGCTCTGCCCTCTTAGGGCCAAGGTCATCCAAGCCACCAGGCCATGCTGCCCACGCCCCCTGCTGATGAGGAAGCAGAGCAGGAGATCCAAAGTACTTTTGTGTCTTCCTCTAAAATCTGAAAGGCAGCACTTCCCCTTTTATAGAGCATGTTGTTAGGGCTTTTTGACATTTGGAAGGAAAAAAAAAGAAAGGAAGAACTAGATATCCAGGAAGCTCATTTTTCGAAAATATTAGATGGGGGTCAAGCAGAAGAAACACATACATTAAAAATTAAGAAACCTTTTATAATAGATTCTGATGTTGTAAATAGTAAATACATTAGGCATGATATTTATCCCTTATCTGTCTCTAGAAGCTTTTGTGGCACATTCATTCAGGTCTTGGCTGCTAACCCAAAAGGTCAGCAGTTCGGACCCACCAGCCACTCCTCTCTCTGAAGGTCCTGCGTAGAGCAGATTGCCAGGTCTTTTCTCCCATGAAACAGCTGGTGGGTTTGTTTGAACCACCGACCTTTTGGTTGGCAGCCAACCACTTAATCATTGAGCCACCAGTGCTCCTTGTAAATTGCTTGAACACCCAGTTATTCCTTTATGAATGTTAGTTTGTTTTTTCCCCTTTTTCCAAACTTAGTTTTCCTAATTCTCCAATAACTAACTCAGTCTTTTCTTTTTCTTTGAACCAATTCTTGAGTTTCTCTTTCCCTTTCTCCTCTAGTTGTCACCCCATTCTTTCTTGGTAGGCCACTGCTACTAGAAAGAGAGCTCAAGGTCAATAGCTTGGGTATGCCACTTAACTTCTTCAAGCCTCATCTGTAATTGCTCTCTCAGAGTTTTAAATAAGATATGTGAAACTACTTTGCTATACCATATTACTGTTGTTAATTGTTGAATCTGCTCTGGCAGCCTATGTATGACAGAATGAAACATTACCCAGTCTGGGCTACCTTCATGATTGTTGGTATGTTTGGGCCAGTTTTTTGGTTACTGTGTCAATCCTTCTCAGTGAGGTTTCCCTCATTTCCACTGACCCTTTACTTTACCAAGCGTGATGTCCTTTTCCATATAGTTAAAATTGGTATGACATCAGATAATGACTAACTTTACTGGGAGAGAGGAGAATGAACATCAGCATCAGCCCAAGGCTGATTCCCATGAGGTGGAGGTCGGACATATCTTCACTCTGGAACCTTTTATCATTTTTGAAACCAATCATCCCTTCCATGGCACTCTACTTTTTCACTAGGTTAGATACTTTGTTGCAATAGCCACACAGAACTTGCAGACCTTACTCCTGATTCTGGGATTTATTGGGGGAGTATTAGGTTACATTTCAGGATGAAGATCAACTTGGAAATAACAGGAACGACACAGGATATGATTCTTGATCAGGACAGCTTCTTGGCTGCTGCTGGGCCCTCACTCTTGGCTTTGGGCCCTTCCTCTCAGCCTCAGCACTTGCTCTGAGCCTCAGCCCTTGCTCTTGGCCTTGACCCTGCTTGGGCAAGTGTTGACAAAGCTTTTTTTTAGCTCCACTGATAAGGGCCTGAAGGCACCCCACTTCTTCAGGAAGCCTCCTGCCCAGAGGCCCTCAGCTCTCTCGCTTTGTGGGTTGGCATGCCCACTCTAGCCGCCTTGTTCTATGGGCCACAGTCTCTTCGTCTGTCTCCTAGAACTGCTCCTGCCGTTTCTCTGCTGCTGGACTCCGCCATGCTTGCTACTGTTTCTTGCTGCTTCTCACTCTCTCTGGTGTTACAGCTCTGTCTCCAGGGTCTAGGTGGTTCTCAGTGGATGGACCCTGGGTTCAGTAGACACACTTTGTTCCTGGATCTTCTTTTTCCTTTTTAAATTTTTTTTTTTACAGTTTTATTAAGATATATTTCACATACAGTCTACTCATTTAAAGTGTTCAGTGATTTTTAGTGTATTCACAAATATGTATAGCTGTCACTATAGTCAACTTCAGAACATTTTTATTACCTCAAAAAAGAAACCATCTCACATCCTTTCACTATTACCCATTAGCCCCAAACCCACACCCTGCATTCTTTTTTATTTTTTTTTTCAATTTTCATTGTGATTTGACTGAAAGTTTATAGAGCAAATACATTTTCCATATAGCAGTTCACATACATTTGTCTCATGACGTTGACTGCAATTTCCCACAGGGTAACAGCTCTCTTCTCACTTCTTCCCAATAGTTATCTCTTCCCTTCCCTCCCAGGCACTCCTGACCCCTGAGCTGTCTCCCTGTGCATACATAGCCCTTCTATTCTCCCATGATTGTTCTCTTCAAGGAGCGCATCTACATAATGTAAATCTTCTGCTCATATACCTGTCTTTTGTTTGGCTGGAAGCCACTGGAGTGGGTTCAATTCCAGACCTGAAGGGTAGCTAGGGTCCACAGTCTCAGGGGTTTCACCAGGCTCTATCAGACCAGCAAACCTGGTCCTTTTTTTTTAAAATTTTTTTTCCTTTTAAATGATTCTGAGTTTTGTTCCATATCATTCTCTCACTCTATGCAGGATTTCCTACATAGATCCCCCTCCGAGTGGTTGATAGTGGTAGCCAGACACCATCTGGTTCTTCTGGTCTCATAGTCATATAGGGTGATGATTCCAGGTGTACCAGTTGCTTGAACTAATTGTTTCCATGTGTCTTTAGTTTTCTTTATTCTTCTGTACTCTGGATGAAGAGAGACCCATTGTTGTGTCTGGATGGCTGCTTGCAAGTTTTTTTTTAAATTTTATTTTGATTTGGGTGAAGATTTACAGAGTAAATTCACTTTTCATACAGCAGTTCATATAATATACTTTGTCTCATGTCATTGACCAAAATTTACAATGCAACAGCTCCCCTCCCACTTCCTCCCCATAGTTA
>NW_006921721.1:4311159-4312858 GCF_000298275.1 Orycteropus afer afer
AATGCCTGTCTTTTGTTTGGCTGGAAGCCACAGGTGTGGGTTCAATTCCAGACCTGAAGGGCAACCAGGGGCCATAGTCTCAAGGGTTCCCCCAGGCTCTATTAGACCAGCAAACCTGGTCCCCCTTTTTTTTTTCCCAAATGAATTTGAGTTTTGTTCCACATTGTTCTCCCTCTCTATCCAGGATCTCCCTATATAGATCCCCCTCTGAGTGGTTAACACTGGTAGCTGAGCACCATCTAGTTCTTCCGGTCTGATAGTTATATAGGCTGTGGATTGCATGGTTGTCTCTTCTTCTTGATGGTAGTGAGATTTCCCCCCCTTAGCTGCTGGGATTTGCTCGTTTTAAATCTAGCAAGATGGTAGGAATCTCCTAAAAGTGTTGTATAGCACTGGACAGATCAGCTGTGAAGGAACTCTTTCAAGTGCTGAGAAGCAAGGATGTCTCCTTGAGGACTAAGGTGCGCCTGACACAGGCCATGATATTTCCAATCTCCTCGTATGCATGTGAGAGCTGGACAATGAATAAGAAAGACCAAAGAAGAGTTGATGCTTTTGAGTTGTGGTGCTGGTGAAGAATGCTGAAGGTACCATGGACTGCTAAAAGAACTAACAGATCTGTCCTGGAGGAAGTGCAGCGGAGATGCTCCTTGGAAGCGAGGATGGCCAGACTTCGTCTCGCCTACTTTGGTCATGTTGTCAGAGAGGACCATTCCCTGGAGAAGGATGTCATGCTGGGTAAGGTCAATGAAAGAGGGGAAGGCCTTTGACGAGATGGATTGACACGGTGGCTGTGACAGTGGGCTCAAGTATAGCAAGGATCGTGGAGCTGGCGCGGGATCGGGTGGTGTTTCATTCTGCTGTGCGTGGGGTTGCTATGAGTCGGAAACGACTCGAAGGCATCTAACAACAACAAAACCTTATTTGCATCGTCTCACGCTTGCAAGGGTTTTGTGTAATTTATTTGCATTAACAGGCTGTCCAGTCCCCTTGGTGGGCCACAAGCACCTTATTTGCATACTCCTTGCAGAGTAGTGAATTACTTATATGACCTTTTTAGCCTTAATTCTCCATTTTGTGATGTTAACTCCTATCCTCTATGCCTGTGATTATGGTCCCATTTTGGAATGAGATGTCCATTTGGTTAACCAGACAGGGTTAGGGTGGGATGTATCTTGAGTCCTGCCTAACTACAGGGTGTGGCTCAAGTCACCTCATAATTTTCTTTAGGGTATATTTGTAGATGAGTTCTCTGGCAAAGTTTGCTCTCTTGTTCTGGATCCTGCATCTGGTTTGTTATCATCTCACCTCTGTTTCTTGAGATAGCAGCTGGTCCTCTGACCTGCCGATTTGGGTTCATCGGCCCTTGCTACCATGTGAGTGAGGAGAATCCCCAGACTGACACCTGACCTACGGATTTGGGTCTTGCCAGCCTCCATAACTGCATGAGCCATTACCTTGTCAGTTTGTTAGTTTTGTGAGACTTCATGATGAAATACGGGGCCCTGCAATGGAAGGGAGCGTACTGAGGGGAGGACGAGGAGGAGTTGATGTTAGAGATGATGGAGTGGTATAGTAGTTTGGAAAAGTTGGACATTTGGGACATCTTTAACCTCTACCTCATAAGGACTAGTCTTGTACAGATCGTTCTAAAAGAAATTATTCGAGCAGTCTGACACAACGTTTTTTTTTTTTTTTT
>NW_006921721.1:4328804-4374872 GCF_000298275.1 Orycteropus afer afer
ATTATCTTTTGTGTCTGTGTTAATTGGTTTCCCTTTTCTTTGTTGAAGAGGGTCTGTGCAATCCTTCTGCCTAGTCCGCCATCTTGCCCCGCCTCCATTGACACAACGTTTTTGTAACAAGAGTATGGTTAACCAAAAAAACCAAACTCACTGCTGTTGAGTCGATCTCAACTCACAGTGACCCCTTCTTGGATTTTTGAGGCAGTAGCTGGTGGGTTTGAACTGCCTTCCTTCTTGTTAGTAGTAGCCTTAGGCACTATGCTACCAGGGCTCCCAAGAGTATGATTAGAAGGGCCATATAATAATAATTCACTGCACTGCAGTCCCATACAAATGTTATTGTTGTTAGTTGTCACAACAACTGTATTAAATAATATAGTAACAGAACAGAATTTCTGGTCCTGTATCATCCTTGGTATGTTTGAGTCCATTGATGTGCCATTGTCTCAGTCCATCTAATTAAGGGTTTCCTGTGCCTTCATTTCTATAGCAATTAGTCCCTTCATGATGACACATCCAAAGTAAGTGAGTCGAAGAAATGTATCCACTATGAGTGACCCTGCTGGTATTTGAAATACCAGTAGCAAAGCTTCTTGGATCACAGCAGCAAGCAAGTCCCACCTCAGTATGACAAACTGACAGACAGGTGCAGGATACAGATGTTAAAGGATAATTACCATATGCCTGTCTTTTAATTCATATTCTTTAATATAGAATATGAATATATAGTTTTATATTTAAAGAGTTTAGTGTTTCTTTGTCCTTTTTAAATTAGATAAAATATTCAGTATATAAATTTTAGAAAAACTTAAAATTATTTTCTTTTTTTTTGTTTTGTAGATCTAGATTAATATTTTTCCCAAGTCATTTACCCTCAGTAGAAAAAGGCTTTCCCATGCCTTTCTGTCAGAATCTTAAGTAAGCTATTTTAGTGTTCATGGGAGCTCTGGTGGCATGTGCCTAAGACATTTTACAGCTAACCAGAAGGCTGGTGGTTCAAACCCACCAGCCACTCCTTGGAAGAAAGCTTGGGCAATCTACTTCTGCAGAGATACCACCTGGGAAACCCAACGAGGGGTCGTTAGGAATGTGGATCCACTCAACTACAGTGAGTTTGTGTTTTTTTGTTTTTTTGCACTTAGGGGTTGGAAGATACTAGCTGTTTGGTATTTTTTAGGTTGCTTTTGTTGGGAATGACTAATTTATTTCATTACACAGTCATACATTGCTTAACTCTACAATATGTTCTGTGAAATAGGACATTGTGTAATTTGGACATTGTGTGAACATGCCTAAATTGTGAGCAGTAGCATTCACTGATGTTTCCACTTTCTGATAACCTTTGTTTCACTTCCAAATTGATACTTCTCTTTGCTGCTGTTTTCCCTAGCATTGGTTTTTCTGCATTTGGGAGCCAGTGATGTACTACTTTCAATTTTTTCAAAAGAAAATTAAACAGAGTGAATACTATAACACTCAAGAGATGGGCAATACACAACATTGGCCTGTGTATGAGTCAGAGCATATGCTGTTATATGGTAAACTTCTTATTTGTAAGTAAGGAATGTTCACATTAAAATAATGATAGAAACTACAGTACGTACATAAACCAGTAACATAAAGACAGTTACCTGGATGAGGGAAACCATCAATATGTACTCAATACCTAGGCAGATGGAATCCACTGAATTTGTCATGAAGTTAATTATGTATGATCAAGAACAAAGAAAATCATTATAAGATCATGATTGGTGATGAGTCAGTTTGTCAGTTCATCACTGTCATAGGTAGGACTGCAGAAGGAGACAGAGGAACCATGATGTGAATGCATACATAATTGCATGTTAAAATAGGTTACAGGATTGGCTATAGCCGATAAATCATTCAGGACATGCCCCAGCAAGTTCCGTAGTTCTTTGTGTGAGCATTTTTCTGCATACTAGTTAGTCTGCTGTCAATTGCATTCTTCCTGAGGACAAACTGCCTTTCCTAAGCTTGTCTGAATTTGTCTAAGCATAGTAGTCTCATTGCTGGTTTAATGGTTAGCAGGCACTGGGGAAGTAACCTAAAGAACTCAAATAGCGTCTGAGCTGACGTCTAGACTCAAAATGGAGTTATGGCTCCCACTGTAGACTGCAGCCTTCCACAAACCAAGTGCTTTAGAATTTAAGCTTCCATACAACAGTACAGAAAAACAAGGCTTTAAGATGAAAAAAGAGTTTGGTATAAATTTGGTAATTTATTCCCACAGTAATTAAGTAATAATCCATACCCTAACTGAAATTCTGAGTATTTGAATGAAAAATAGTAAAGATAGAGATTATCAGCTACATTAAAAAAATATTTTTTTTTTTTAAGTAGATAGTACATGCATGTGTAAAATTCAGAAGGATAAACTCAGAAAAGTTTAACTCCTTCCTGCTTTTGGGTTTTAAGATTTGTGCAAAGAAAACTGATCGGATTTGCATGGGCTCGGATCTGGATCTTTAGTTTGTTGTTGTTGTTGTTATGTGCCGTCGAGTCGGCCTCGACTCATAGCGACCCCTCCTTGGGTTTCCGAGGCAGTATCACTACAGAAGTAGATTGCCCAACCTTCCTTCCGAGGAGTGGCTGGTGGGTTTGAACCACCAGCCTTCTGGTTAGCAGTCAAGTGCTTTAGCCACTATGCTACCAGAGCTCCTGGATCTTTAGTTTAGCATGTCTAATTTGTCCCTGGAGTCATCCCATGACTTACAGAGACCCCGTGCACAACGGTATTGGACCATCATAATCCATAGGTTTTCACTGGCTGACTTTGAGAAGTAGATAGATCACTGTCCTTTCTTCCAAGTGGGTAGAGGCTGTGCGTGACGTGCATGGGCCGGGATTCGAACACATGGGAGGTGAGAATTGTGTCAACCACCACTGCCTCTGTTACATTGCTAGTCGTGTCTCCCCTTTCTAGTAAACTTTGCACTTTTGAAACTGAACTGTTGTTGTTGTTATGTGCCGTTGAGTCGGACCTGACTCATAGTGACCCCTCCTTGGGTTTCCGAGGTGGTATCACTATGGAAGTGGATTGCCCAATCTTCCTTCTGAGGAGTGGCTGGGAGGCTTGAACTGCCAGCCTTCTGGTTAGCAGTCAGGTGCCTTAGGCACTATGCTACCAGAGCTCTTTCTGAAACTGAACTGGTGATTAGCAATGCTTGAACATGGCCTCCTCGAGGAGCCCTTCCTCATGGCTGCATTCTCTCAATACTCTTCACATATTTACTAAAGCACCTAGATGGGCACAGGCACTGACAGTACTTGTTTTATCTTCTGCTCTGGGATTCTTATCTCCGTATTTCTCAAGGCTTCTAGCTCAGGACTTGGAACACAGTTGGCACACCCAAATTTTTAAATAAAAGGAATTGGAGCTATAGGTTTGTGTTGTGTATTAGTTTATAGTGAGGGAGAGAGGGAGTCACTCTGTAAACAAATCAATTGTCTTGTAATGATAGATAGTGGGCAAGTCTCTTAGATTTCTTTGGTACTGTGAACAGAAACTGGCTCTGATTTTCCTGGCAGGAGATTGAAATAACTTGCAGAATCCAAGGACAGAGAAACGTTTGGGCCTTAGGAATAGAACTGGAGACTGGAGCACACAGAGAACCAGGGAGGCCCCTCTCCCTGCTGCTCCTCAGTGTCATTGTATCTGTGGCATTCATCTCTCTTGCTCAGACTGCTTTCCTCTTTCGTTGCCTGTTGCTCCCAAACTTTATATGTTATGGTCTAAATACTCAGGAATAGATTAATGTCAGGATTCTAGTCCCAGTCAGAATTCCTTGAGAAAGGACTTACTAGTCAGCTAGTACATTCTATGTTTGGGGCCAAAAGTGAGGTTGTGCTACAGGACTATGGTGGTCATTGCAGCTGGGTCTTGGATGGAAAGGGGAGGGACAGATCTAAGAAAAGGACTTAAGGCAACAATCTCAGCAGGTAGTTTGGGTGTGAGATGAGCCCATGCTTTGTTGGCTGTCGTGTTGTTTGTTGCTCTAGTAGCAGCAGAACAGTGAACACTGACTCTTGCTTTTCTCTCGGTGTTCATTACTCTGTTTTCTTTGAAATCTGCTCACATAGCACTTGACATGTTCAGAAAACCATTCTCTCCTTTTGCTTCATTTGCTGATTTGACATGTTTGCTGCTACTTTCCTGTAGTGTATATAAGGTGTGAAATGGGTAGGTATTTTACTATGAATGTGTGTTGAGCAAAAGCCATTATTATGTTACATATTTCAGCACTAGTCAGTAGACCCCATATGGTAACCATATTTCTGAACTCCACTCGAAACACATGACTTAATATTTTTTTCCTGATGGATGAACTTATTAAATTGCGTTATGTTTTACATCTAACAAACTGAAATGCAAAAAATGACTTGAAACTAGATGTCAGGCACAGATGGGTGCCGTATATATACCCTATCTCAGCAAAGAAGCTAAAATACCTCAAGGCTATTAATAGTAATTAATAATGGCTAACATGTAGTAAGTAAGGACCATTTGTTAGGTGCTGTGCTAAGCCCTTTATATACATTTTCTCCTGTAATCTTCAGGATGATTTCTTGAGGATATTTACTCTCATTTTAAAGGTGAGAAAACAGCCAAGAGTCAGAGGGAATGTACACTAGTTGCCTGACTCCACAGCCCTTGCATTCACCCTCACTGCATCACCCACTTCTCTATGTGGCTCTGTTGAGGAAGGTGTAGAAAGCGTGCTGTAGCGTGTCCATGGAAATCATGACAGGCCCAGCTTGTTTTTTTCGGAGGAAAATCCAGCAAATCAACTGAACTAACCAGTCAATAAATGACAGTTTAAATTAATTAGAAAGAGGGTAAAGCTGTCTCTTCTACCCTAGTGACTTCCTTCTTTTCCTGCTCTAAATATCAGTGTTACAGAATTGTAGATGTGACTTGGAGTTATATCGGAAAGTGCTATGCATTTCTTGTCGGATGAGCAGGTCTTTGAATGATGAATGACGAAGGCCAGTAGGCTGCTTGGGGCTTGTGTCAGTTAAACCTAGCCACGTACAGATTTCTTTTTCTTGTAACAAAACACCTGGAGGGTAGAGGCCCTTATCACTTTCTGTTTTGCCATCCCCAGCATATAACATCTATCTGTCTACTTGTTTATTCATTCACTTATTTATTTTAAGTAATTATAATTTTTGATATTGATGTTTGAACAAATTTGGATATTGGTGAAATAAATAGTAAGATTCATGAGGTCTTGGCTAGGAGAACTACTTGGTTAGACCAATGTTAACTTCATTCTTGGGAGTAGCTTTGCATCCAGATGGTTCCGTTTGAACCATACCGAATAAAACTGATAATATCTTTTCCCTACCCTCAACACTGTTCCTTCTGCTTGTATTCCAGGACCTCTTTTGTTGCTTGGATTCCCACATTGGACTGAATGCTGTAATCTAAATGTTGGATTTCTTGGGTTCATGGATATAGCTCTGGGACTTTTATGATTGCTGTATTTAAGTGCTTTGGAGCACTGTAAAAAGTATCAGTTCGTCTGGCAATTAGAAATACCAAAAGCTTGCTGATTCTGTAAGAACCACCAGCAATCACTTCTTGGCTCTTCTCATTTCGATACCAGACCATTGAACAGCCAGAATAATTTTAAGTGCCCAAACACTGCATGTCTTCTAAATTTACGGTGTGTTTTCTACTAATATTTATATTCTAAAACATCTGGAGAAGAACTTACTTTGTGGGATTTCTGTTACAGGAGTGCTGAAGTGTGGTGATGCTTTTAGCCTTCAGGGATGCCTGGTGGGGCTTCAAGCATCTGGAGGCCCTGGGCAGGGAGCCTCTGGTTATAAGTCCTGTCTGGTTTCTTCCCAATACTGTAAGGTACTGGGAGGTGCTTCTCTAGGGACTAACCAAAAAAACCGAAAGCCCCTGCCATCGAGTTGATTCTGACTCATAGGCCACCCCCACTGGGTTTTTAAGTCTATGAATCTTTATGGAAGCAGACTGCCCCATCTTTCTTCTGTGGAGTAGCCGATGGGTTTGAACCACCAGCCTTTTGGTTACCAGGCAATTGCCTTAACCACTATACCACCAGGGCCCCTTTCTCTAGGGATACACATGGCTTTTATGTTTTATGTGGGGAGCTCTGGTAGCATACTGCCTAAGGCACTTGACTGCTAACCAGAAGGCTGGCGGTTCAAACCCACCAGCCACTCCTCGGAAGGAAGGTTGGGCAATCTACTTTCGTAGTGATACTGCCTCGGAAACCCAAGGGAGGGGTCGCTATGAGTCGGGTCTGACTCAACGGCACATAACAACAACGACAACAACATACAACAACCAGATCATCAAACCTGGCCATACTGAAGGGTGTTTTCTTTACAGTGTAATGTAAGGAATTTGCCCAAAATTTAAACCATAGAAGTGTTCTTGGGCTGTAATAAAACAGAGTCATGGTAGCAAGAGTGTGGGAGAAGGAATTATAGGACCTGAATTTGAAACCGTGCTTCTTTCACTTAATTATTTCTGAGGATTAGCTTCCGAATTTATAAAACAGGGAGAATAATGCTACCTGCGTCATAGGGTAGTGGTTAGAATTAAATGAAAGAATGGATGTGAAATTCTTTGTAAAGCTGTGTTAGGGGTGACATTCCCACCTGGCCGTAGGTGTTGGCTGTAGGTGTGAGGCAGGTAACATAAATGATTGAAGGAGCATGCTTTGAGAGTAATTAGATGCAATTGTGTAATAATTAGATGCAACTTAATTGTAACTAGACCCTTAGTGTCAAGGGGCAAGAGGGAGTAGTGGGAATTGTGGCGAACTGAAGGGTGGCTAGTGAAACAAGACAGCTGCTTCTCAGCTCTAGCAGATGTTTACCATGTGGAAATGAAGGGAAGATCCAATGTCTCCAGATCATTAGATTTTTCAGAAAATGCTGGAAATCTGGGATTTTGTATGAACCCTTTCAATTTTTAAAGTTAAAAAAATGTTTTTAAACTCTATAGACCAATCAAAATACTAATGTGGGCTAGAGTCAGACCTTTGCACTACATAAATATTAAATCCTTTTAAAAATAATACATGCCAGCCTATAATGTTTATTGAGAAAGTTTCCACCTAGAAAAGACATTGTATTAGTTTGAACTGTCTTAACCTGTCTCCTCCGAAATTTCTGCCCACATTCCCTGAGTGTGTTGAGAGGATCATGTCACTGTGATCCTGCCACTAGCAAACAGAAACTCATGAGGAGAGGCAGTAGTCAGGAATCAGACTAAGTCTGGACTTTCAGTTAAGAGAAAGAATGTGTCCAAGAGCCTGAGGAAAGAGGAGTTTTTTTATGAGCCTACAATGTAACTCCTGAAATCCAGGGACAGAGGGAATATGGCTGATCCTTATTAATGTCAGGGCTTGGGAAAAGGGGTGACTTTTGGATTGTCGCGTAGGTAACCAGAAGCCACATGTGGCTATTTAAATTTAAATTGAATAAAATTAAATTGGCACTAACTACCCTTCAAGTGCTCAAAAATCAGGTGTGGCTAATGGGCAGCATAATTGGACAATGAGGATTGATGCAGCATTTTCATCATCATCATCACAGGCAGTTCCGTTGGACAGTGTGGACAGAAGGAGAAGAGGCATGAAGTGGGAGGTCTAGTTAAAGGTTAAGCTAAATGATGATGGTACTTGAACCAAAGCGTTGGAGTGGTGTATGCTGAGAAGGATTTCAGCGTTACTAAGGAAGGTCACCCTTGAGGAGGCAGCATAATACAGGGGTTAAGAGCAAGGGCTGTGTGGCTGTAGGCAGAGAGATTGTTGAGGCCATGGGTGGATCGGTAGCCTGCAAAGGGAGCAGATTGAACAGTGTGATCAAAGATAATACTGGGGAAGCTTGCAATGAGAAATGTTAGGGAAGGTCTCAGGAAGAGACGAATGCTAAGCTTCTGGCACATAATAGAATTTTTAGACATAAGGACAGAAAAAAAAGCATTAATTCAGTTGAGATGTCTAATTCAAAAATTTAGATATGGTGTTTTGCTGGGAACTTTGTGTTCCTAGTCCTGAATACAGTGTCAGACATATTATAAACACCCAGTCACTGTGCATTAAACTAATAATTCACAAATTTGTCTAACTCTTTTTACATGTAGAGAAAAAAATGCCTTGCAGGTGAAGTAGTTATTTATTTATGCACCCTGTCAGGTAGGTGTTTGTGTGTGTGTGTGTGTGTGTGTGTGTGTGGTGTATCCTCCATGTCATTTTTTCTATTTAAAAAACAAAATATGGTGAAAATATACTCAGCAAAAGATACACTATTTTAATAGTTTCTACATGTACAATCGAGTGATACATTCTTCAAGTTGTGAATCCATTCTCACTTACCTTTTCCAAATTATTCTACCACCCTCAACATAGACCTTTCAAGTTACTGTTGTCAATTTGATCCTCCATAGATAATTCTTAAAGGTAATTCTTTAAGAGAGCACAATGCTCAAGGCAGACATACTTTACTAATAAAGCTAAGCTGTCATTTGGTTCAAAGAGCCCTGGTAGTACAGTGGTTAAATGCTCAGCTGTGAGCCCAGTGGTCAGTGGTTTTAACCCCTCAGCAACTTGACATGAGAAAAGAGCTGGCAATCCATTTCTGCAAAGATTGTTGTTGTTGTTATGTGCCGTCAAGTCAAACCTGACTCATAGCGACCCCTCCTTGGGTTTCCGAGGCAGTATCACTACGGAAGTAGGATTGCCCAACCTTCCTTCCGAGGAGTGGCTGGTGGGTTTGAACCGCCAGCCGTCTGGTTAGCAGGAAAGTGTCTTAGCCATTATGCTACCAGAGCAAAGATTACAGCCTAGGAAACCCTGTGGGGCAGTTCTGCTCTGTCCTATAAGATCACTATGAGTTGGAATCAACTCATTGGCACACAACAACAGCAATACTGATTCAAAGAAGGCTTCAAGGGTAATTTTGGTTTGAGGTTTAAGGTTTGGAGATTATCTCGGGGTAGTAGTTTTGGGGATTTATCCACAGTCACTGGATTCCATCGAGAATTTTCAGTTCTATTTGACATTTCCCACCCTTTTGATCAGGACTCTTCTATAGAATCTTTGATCAAAATGGTAATGGTAGTCAGGCCCCTTCTAGTTCTTCTGGGCTCATGGCATAGGAGTCAGTTGTTCATGGAGCATGTCAGGTGTTTATATGAGTAAATATTTGGGAAACAAACACTGTAAATCCAGAAACTGGATTTTAAAGCAGCAGTGTAGGAAATTTACTTTTCACAGTGGAGTTAGCTTTTGACCTTTTCACAATAAGCTAGCAACTTGCTTATTTAATTAAATGTACTTTTGACATATTTCATATCAGAATAAGTTGATCTGCCTTTTTCATTTAGGTTGTTTTCAGTTTTCTTTTCCTGTTTTTCTTTTAAATAATTTGATTTTTAAAGCAACAGTGTAGGAAATTTACAAACTATAACTTATTTATATCACTGAATGTGAACAAGAAAGCCACAACATGCCTATAAATGTAGTGTTATAATAAGAGATAAATAGAACCTCTTTTGTATTTGGAATCATTTTGTTGGCAAAATTGCAACTGTAATAAATGTTGGGAAACATACTATACCACTATGTTTTCTGCTCCTTAATATACTTAGACAGTTTGTATAATGAAATTACAAGATATTTGACTATGCTGTCATTCTATTTATAATTCACATTACCTACTTGAGGACAAAGTAATATTTTTTCACCATTTAATTCTGGAGGTGGTTAGTTTGTTTCCTATTGAATGGACAAAATAATTCACCTTGCTCTAGTACAAACATGTGTCATTTAATATCCACGATATGTTAGGTGAAATAGTATGTTATGTGATTGGCATGTTGTACAAACACCATAGCATAGCCTGGTCCTGCTTTTTCTTTTAAGCATCTTAAACAGGATTCATGCCACAGCAGTGATCATCACATGTGCTCAGAGGGATTCTTTTTTGTGTTTGATCCTCAAGCCACATCATTAGCAATTTCTCCGTATCTGATATAGGTCCCTCTCTCATTTTCCTTAGCCTTGTAACTTTCAGTGGAACCAATCCTTTAATAGCTTGGAGAATTTTCCCTTTGTTTTTTGAGAATCATCGTGATTGTCGAGTGCGACATGCTTAAATCCCTAAATTGCAAGCAATAGCATTCACTGATTTTCCACCTTCGTGTTGTTTATTAACCTTTTGTTTCCCTTCCACATCGATACTTCTCCTTTGCCTTTTGCTGCTGCTATCATTAGCACTGGTTTTTCTGTGTTTGGCAGCCATGATACACTTCATGGTAATCTTTTCAAAAGAAAATTAAAACTTACGAGATGTGCCATACACGAGATTGGATGCTGCTGCCTACGAGTTGAAGCATACACTATTATACAGTAAATATTTTAGGTAGAAAGTACAATATAGTACATACACATGAGTCAGTAACATAGGCGTTTATGTTTATTATGACTGCCAAGACATATGTACTGTGTAGGTTATGCAATGACTTCAACTATCTGAAATTTAACTGAAAACCCGAAAATAAGTAAAAGTAACCTTCAGCAGCCAAAAGGTGGTATAAAACTCGTGCTGACTAAAATGTGTATACTTTCCTCTGAGAAACACCCTTTAGGTACCTACTTGTGTACTGATATTAAATAACCAAAAAGACCAAGCCCACTGACATTGAGTCAGACTCATAGTAACCCTCATTGGGTTTCCAAGGCTGTAAATCTTTACAGAAGTAGATTACCTTGCCCTTGGAGCAGCTGGTGGATTTATACTGCTGACTTTCTGGTTAGCAGCCAAATACCTTACCCACTGTACCACCAGAGCTCCTTGATATTAAAACATACTATGTGTCATTGCTAATAAGATCCAAGTCTTTGCACCTTTCAATGTCTCTGAACTCTGGGTTTCATTATTTGCTCAAGATTCTGTGAGGTGGCTAGGTGGCTGGCATGGGCACGTAGTCTCGTCCCTGTATTAGTCCTGCCTGGACTTGTTAACTTGTCGGAAAGGTTCCCAGAAGTAAGAGAGAGGACAAGCCCCAGTGTGTCAGGTATTGTCAAGGCCTCTGCTTGGTCACATTTGCCAGTGTCCCATTAGCAAAAGCAAGTTCTAGAGTCCGGAGTAGATTAATAGGCTCTGCTTTTTGATGAGAGAGCAGTGAAGTAAGTCTCTTTACAAAGGGTTGCAGATGCTGTAATGGAAGGATTTCTGAAGACATTTTTGTAAAAAAAAGAAAACCCTACCACAATATTATAATGAATGGCATATCACTATTTAATAGTGTTTTTTTTTCCTTAATCATATGTAAATATTGTATTTTATAATAGATGGCATCTTAGAATTATTAAATACGGTATGTTTATATTGGGTATTTAATTAAAATAATATACACATCCTGTATAAGAAAATGTAATACAGAAGCGCTTCCTCCCTCCCCTTTCCTTATCATCTCTGACTCTCTATAGGCGCAGCTTCCCTGAACTGTTTGGCATATACTTGGGGTAGGTTGGATAGTGGGCCCCTAAAGACCATGTCTTAATCCTTGGATCCTGTGAATGTTACCTTATATGGTAGAAAGGACTTTGCAGATGTGATAAGGATCTTGAGATGGGAGATTATCCAGGATTATCTGGGTATGCCCACTGTAATCACAAGGGAGGCTGGAAGGTTAGAGTTACAGAGGAGCGGGTAATATGAGCACAGAAGCAGAGACTGGAGTAAAGCAGCCTGAAGCCAAGGAATTAGGGCAGTCTCTAGAGGCTGGAAGAGGCAAGGAACAGATTAGATTCTCCCCTGAACCCTGCAGAGGGAACTAACTCCGCTGACACCTTAATTTTAGCCTCCTAAGACTTATTTTGGTCTTGATCTACAGAACTATAAGAAAGAGAATAAATTTGTGTTGTTTTAACTAAGTCTGTGATGATATACTATAGCAGCAATAAACACTAATCCACTTGCTTATTTATTTACTTTAAAGTATTACATGGTTATTGGTTGGAAATTCAAATAGAATCGAAGGTGGAAAGTAAATCCTTTCCTTCCCCGTCAACCATTCCTGTAGCCTGTGTTATCACTGTATAGTTTCATATGCATTTTTAAAAAGGAAACAATCATATTCATTCATTTCCATTTTTTCTACAAAAAAAAAGTGCACGTTAGACATGCATATTTTGTTCTGCAACTTGCTTATTTAGGTAAATGTATTTTTTGACATTTTTTTTCATACCAGAATAAATTGATCTATCTCTTTTGGTACCATAATTTGTTTTATCATTCCCCTAAAGGGGACATTTAGGTTGTTTTCAGTTTTGTTACTTTCTTTCCTCCTTTTCCACTATTGTAAACGTTGGTGAACAATGTAGAAGTATCTTCTACAAATAACACTGGCTTTCCTCTCCAAATACAATTTCAGTCTGTGGAATTGTTAGTTGAATGAAAGTTGTTCTGTGTGTGTGTGCGTGTGTGTGTGCGTGTGCGTGTACATGTACGAGTGTTGGCACAAAAGTGGGGCAAGCTGTTTCTTCCTGTTCAACTCTTTTGCCTATAATTTGTTACTTTGACTATTTTAAAAGTTGTGAAATATACAGAAAAGCACATGAAACATTAATGTATTGCTAACTGTTGTATTGGAAAGTGAATACTCATGCCACCACCACCCCTGTGGTGCCACCAGAAGGATCTCATATGCCGCTTCTTGATCACTACTCCATTTTATTACTGCCTTTTATTTTGGGTAGAACTTTGAACAAATTTGGTTGTCTTTTGTTTTAGCTTTTGTGGCACAGTGTCACACACTTTGTGACTCCCACCAGATGACTGGATGGGACTATGCAAATATGAGGTGCTTGTGTTCCACCAAGGGGATTGGATAGCTTGCTAATAATAATGTAAATAAGGTGCATGGCACCCTTGTAGGGTAGGGCCATGCAAATGAGGTGTGTAGAGCCCTAATGTGAAGATTGGTCAGTTTTGCCATTCCACTAGTCTTAAAATGAGTCATCTCAGAGGTGGCAGGAAGATCTCACTACCATCAAGAAAGAAAAGCCAGGAGTGGATCCACGATCCCTGTGCTGAATCTCCTCGATCCAGGAGATAGCTGCGACACTGGAGACAGCAAAAAGAACAGGAAGGAGTGGCAGAGAAACAGTGGGAGCAGAGGCAGCAGAACCAAGAAACTGGCATGAGACAGTGTGTTGGGTTTCTGGACCCAGGGAGTGAGAAAGCTGAGTGCCTTCAGGCAGAAGCCTTGCTTGTGAACTGGGGTGCCTCTCTTGGCATCTATTGGGAGAGCTAAAAGAACCTCATAATGCTTGCTCAATCAGGGCAGAAGCCAAAGGGCTTCAGGACCAAGAGACCAAGGGCCAGGGATAGAGGTCTGCCTGTGGGCATTGCTGAGAAGAGGCTGTCCAAATTGAGGAACCACATCTTGAGTGGTTTCTGATCTTGAATTGTGACCTGTTACTTCCCTAATAAATCCATAATCATGAGTACTGTGTGTGAGTTCTGTGTGGCCATTGCATTGAATTATCAAACCCTGCAGAGAAGTTGAGAATGCTGTGGGAGGGATGGTTGGTATCAGAATTGGTAAAAAGGTTGAAGGATGGAGGCATGTCTGATCTTTGCCTCATAGGAATCGGCCTTGGGCTGTTGATATTAATCTTGATCCTTTTTCCCCTTTGTGAAGTTAGAGGTGGTCAGACACTACCTCTTTGCCCTTTTTATAGCCCTCAAAAGAGTAGAATTGTTAAAAGGCTATTTAGGGTATTGATAGTAATGAGAGTCGACCTTGGAGAAATTCCAGAAAGTGGATATAATAACTGAAAACAAAGCGAGAGTTTGGAACATTTAGTATTTAGAGCAAGCAAGCTTCATCTGCAGGGCTGTAGCTCAAGTACTCAGGGAAGAAAGAGAGAAAGATTAAATAAAGGTTAGTTTAATACTTTAAGAACACAGGAAAATATTTTTAGAAGAATGTCATAAGCGTGATTAAAAGAAAAAAGATGATGTTTAGAAAGACATCTGCCTGTTACCTTGAAAATTCACTCAGGGAGATTGCCTCAATATGCTGAGATGTCAAATATATGCATCCATTATATGGTACATTAGGCAACCCAGTCTTCATCTTTAAAAGCTAAATTGATTTGAAGGGAAGTTCCTAGGAGATTTGATTTTGAGCAAACCCTGAGGTCTAGTTCTTAGTCTATTCTGTTTTGTAAACTCCCCAAAGGAGTTCTTTCTGATCAATGCTGATTGGTCAAATATGGAATGAATCCTAGGTACATATAATTCCTGTTTTTTTTTTTTTTTTCTGGCTTACCCCCAAATCCAGGGTGTAGCAATAAAAATGGCAAATAATGAGTTTTTACACTGTGAAAAGGAGCCCTGGTGGCACAGCGGTTAACCTCTTAGCTGCTAACCAAAAAAGCCAGTAGTTCAAACCCACCAAACACTCCACAGGAGAAATACGAAGCTGTCTGTTTGTGTGAAGATTCACAGCCTTGGAAACACTATGAGACAGTTCTTTGTCCTGTAGGGTCACTATGGTTTGGAGTTGACTCCATGGCAGTGGGTTTTTTAGTTTCTGACACTGAAAGGCTGTACTAGGTTTGGGGTTGGGGTGGTCAGTGAGTGGAGATGGGTGTGTGTAGATGGAAAGACACCATCAAATGTGAGACGTCATCTCAGTTTGAATTTCCTCACTTGAGTTCAGAATTGTATCCTCTTTGCTATTTTACTCCCAAATTCATTTGACTTTCTTTGGTCTAATGCCCAACTATCTGAATAAAAAACAAAACAAAACTCACTACTGTCGAGTTGGATCTGATTGATAGTAACCCGTCCTGGGGTTTCTGAGGTGGTGTCACTACAGAAGTAGATGCCCAACCTTCCTTCTGAGGAGTGGCTGGTGGGTTTGAACTGCCAACCTTCTGGTTAGCAGTCAAATGCCTTAGGTACTATGCTACCAGAGCTCCTAAGGGAAGAATAGTAAGAGCTTATTTGTCATTTGGTCCCCACTTATTGTGCTTCACACTATTTGGAACAAGGGGAATAACTGTTAACATAAAGTAATGCTTTCAGGCTCTTTACTTAAAAATAGATATGAGACTTACATCTTTCTGAATAAAAGGAGAAAGCTTGGCATGACTTTGAGTAAGTATCTCAAAGAAGTTAAGTAAGATGAATCTTTAAAAAGCCATACTGGAAATTCTTTTGTTTAGGAGATTTAGTTTTTTATTTTTTCCAAAAAATATACAGAAGAATTACGTATTTATAGTGCAGCCACTCCTCGGAAGGAAGGTTGGGCAATCTATTTCCGTAGTGATACTGCCTTGGAAACCCAAGGAGGGGTCGCTGTCAGTCAGGTCTCACTCGACGGCACACAACAACAACAGTGTGAATTATAAGAGAAAATTTTTCTTGCTAAAGCCCAGATAGGAGCTCTGGTGGTGTAGTGCCTAAGACACTTGACTGCTAACCCACCAGCCACTCCTGGAAGGAAGGTTGGGCAATCTACTTCCGTAGTGATATTGCCTTGGAAACCCAAGGATAGGTCGCTATGAATTGGGTCCGACTCGATGGCAAACAACAACAACAACAACAACAAAGCCCAGATGATGAGTACTTCCGTAAGTACATAAATTCTGTCAGTACTCTAATTTTTGTTGTGTGTGACTGCTTGATAGCACTGAATTCTGCTCATGCAGCTATGAAGAATAAGGCAAGAAAGCCCTCTTTGCGTTCAGAACTATTATTCATCCTGTTTGATAAGGATGGGGGTGAATGTAACATTTACTTGTAAGATGACTAGATAAAAGTATAATGTGGCAAGTACTATCTACTAATGGAAAACAGATCCATTGTGGGTTTGTTCTTAGCATTCTCTGATTAGATGTGTTATGTGTTTATTTGATTGCTTTTAGACTATAGATATTGATGGTGTTTTTCTGTACCCTTTGCAGTATCATTCAGAAATGGCAGCTAAAAGGTGGCTCTGCTTTTTGGTATTCTTCTAGAATTTGGGGGTGGTGGAGTGGCGGGCAACAGAGAGGAATCTGTTAACTCATTTATTTGCTTTGTTGGTAAATATCTTTTATTTTTTCCCCCCTTAGATTAATGATTTTATTTTTGAATAGTATAGAAAACTCCCTCAACCTCACTGCTGGAAAGTTGGACCCAACTTATAGCGACCCCTCCTTGGGTTTCTGAGGCGGTATCACTATGGAAGTAGATCGTCCAACCTTCCTTCTGAGGAGTGGTTGGTGGGTTTGAACCACTAGCCTTCTGGTTAGCAGTCACATGCCTTAGGCACTGTGCCACCAGAGCTCCTAGTATAGGAAAGTAGGAGAAATTAACAAACACCAAAGTTGTTATAAGTAGTTGTATTTGTGGTAGTTAAGTCTGTGTGTCAACTTGGCTGGACCTGGTTGAGTGGCTGGGCAGCTGGATGTAGTATTCCCCATGATGAGACTGATAATCAATTCCATGGTGGAATCTGCTATGAGTAGCTGAGTAGCTGCCTTTGGGCTGTGGTCTGCTTCCAGTATATAAGGAGAAGCCTTGGGGAATGCTCTCTAGCTTATGGCACACTTGAACCCTGCATGTAGGCGTGCTCTGCCAACCTTGGGACTTTCAGTGGACTTCAATGAATGGCCTGCCGTGTGATTTGGTAACATCGAGACTGTACCTGTTTACTTGTCAAACTTGGGCTTGTCAGCCTCAGCAGCCAGCAGCTGTCTGAGTGAAGAAAAGCCTCTAGCTTCAGTGGGCTGGGAGCAGGAGGCAGAGCTAAAGCCCAGGGTTGAGGGGCTTTCACCCAGCCCCTAGAGCCTGGCACTTTGAACTCGAACTTAAAGACTCCAAACTGTTAAGAGAATAAACTGTTTATTAAGGCCATCCCATTTGTGGCATATTCTTGTCTGAGCAGCACTAAGTTACCAGAACACTATTGAGCTAGTAGAATATGTATAATTTTAATTATCTATTATTATTATTTGAATAGTGGACAATATAATTTGCTATTTTGTGAGTTTTAAAAATAGAATATCCTCTATTTTTTTTAATGAATACAGTCTGCAGTATGGATTACGTCTCAATATAAAGAAAACAAAAATCCTCACAACTGGACCAATGAGCAGCATCACAATAAATGGAGGAAAGATTGAGGTTGTCAAAGAATTCACATTGCTTGGTTCTACAATCGATGCCACCGGAAGCAGCAGTCAGGACATCAGACGACGTGTAGCATTGGGAAAGTCAACGGCGAAGGAACTGTTTCAAGTGCTGAGGAGCAAGGATATCTCCTTGAGGACTAATGTGTGCCTGACACAAGCCATGATACTTCCAGTCGCCTCGTATGCATGTGAGAGCTGGACAATGAATAAGGAAGACCGAAGAAGAGTTGATGCTTTTGAGTTGTGGTGCTGGCGAAGAATGCTGAAAGTACCGTGGACTGCTAAAAGAACTAAGAGATCTGTCCTGGAGGAAGTGCAGCCAGAATGCTCCTTGGAAGCAAGAATGGCCAGACTTCGTCTCACCTATTTTGGTCATGTTGTAAGAAGGGACCATTTCCTGGAGAAGGATGTCATGCTTGGTAGGGTGGAGGGTTGACGAAAGAGGGGGAGGCCTTCAAGGAGATGGATTGACACGGTGGCTGCGATGATGGGCTCAGGTATAGCAGGGATTGTGGGGCTGGCGTGGTATTGGGCAGTGTTTCATTCTGCCGTGCATGGGGTTGCTATGAGTCGGAAACGACTCGACGGCACTTCAAAACAACAACACCACCCAGTAATCCGGTGGGAATTACAAAGACTATGGATTGAAAAGACATACCCTACAATTCACTACACTGCATCTGAAGATAAACTTCCATGTTAAAGATGGTGAAAGAAAAAAATGGAAAGACACAAGTCCTTGATAATGAATGACATTAAGTTACCAAATTAACCAACCCTGGAGCTGCTCTACTGCTTGTCTTGTTACCAAAGAATAAATTTTCCTTGTTGATATCTATTATGGATTGAACTGTGTACTCCGTAACTGTGTGTTGGAATCCTAACTAACCCTGTGAATGTAATCCCATTTGAGAATAGGGTTTACTGTGTTATGTTAGTGAGACCATATCAATGTAGAGTGTATCTTAATCCTAACCACTTTTGAGATATAAAAAGGGCAGATTAGACACAGAGAGAAGCAAGCACAAATGGGGCAAAGATGGATGCCAGGAGATCTCCAGGGAACATAGAGAAGAATGCTAGAGATGCTGAGACAAGGATTTTCCCCTAGAATGACAGGCTTCCCCTAGAGCCAGCAACATGAATTTGGACTTGTAGCCTCCTACATTGTGAGAGAATAAATTAATGTTCTTTTAAACCACCCACTTCTGGTATGTCTGTTCTTGCAGCACTAGCAAACTAAGACAATATTATTGCCATTTTACAGGCAAGGAAACACGCTAGTAGAGCTTTAAATGGAATGATCATCATGAGTGAACTCACTGGTAAAGTTAGGTGAATTAAAAGATGTATTCTGACTGATAGTTTAGTGGTCTTCCTGTTCCTTTGTGTCATTCCCTGTTTGGGAACTGGATTCTGACATTTAGATATTTTTGTTTAACATGCATAATAGATGTCATTAGGTGCCTTCAAGTCGTTTCCCACTCTTAACAACTTAGGTACAACAGAAGAAAAATGCTGCCCAGTCCTGCACTATCCTCACAGTAGTTGCTGTATTTGAGCCTATTGCAGCCACTGTGTCAGATTATCTTTTTGAGGGTCATCTTCTTTTTTACTGACCTTCTACTTTACCCAGAGCTGTGGTGACGTAGCCTAAAGCATTGACTGCTAACCACAGGGCTGGCGGTTCAAACACGACAGCCACTCCTTGGAAGGAAGATTGGGCAGTCTACTTCCGTAGAGATACCACCTGGAAACCCAAGGAGGGGTTGCTATGAGTCAGAAACGACTCCAGGGCAGTGAGTTTTTTTCCCCCTGCTTTACCAAGCATTATAGATAGTTCCTAATTATTTGGTGGTTAATTACCTGTGACAGATAGTACTTTGAAATTCTTATTTTCTCAACTTCAGCCCCCCCAAGGAAGGAAGATAGGGCAATTTACTTCCTTAAAGATTTACAGCCTTCTAAATTCAGTGGGGGTCATCATGAGTTGGAATCGACTCAATGGCAGTACATTTTTCTTAACTTGGGTAACATAAATTAGAACTTTATTTACAGATTAAAAATGGGAAGAATTTTTGTAACTAAAGTAATTATTTTTACTGTGCTGTGGCTGTATATTTCAAAAGTTTGAAAGTCTGCCTTGGAATCATTTTGAGAAAATGATGTGTTCTATTTGTAAAGGGAGAACTAAAATAAAAACTGACCTATTGGACTGGGTGGGAGTAGGGCTTAATGTCTAGCTTTGGAAGTTTGTTCATATGGAAACTTTAGAATTAACCGTTTACACATTATATGTATGCATGATGTTCTTTGCATTGCCTTTCTTCCACTGTGTACTTTGCATTGCATTCTGTTTTCTCTCCATCTTCCTTTTCCCTCTTACAGGTAAAGGGCAAGGGCAGTAGAGTGTGGTACATTCCTTCTTTTTGCAAAGGTGAATCAAGACTATTTCCATCTGAGTAGGGGAGTTTATTCATAGTTGAATAGCTGAAGAATTCAATAAAAAATATTTAATGCCATGTAAAAGGCACTTTGATGGGATAGGGTTGGGTATTTTTAGAAAGAAAATTCAGTTCCTCTTGGTAGAGGCAATGGTGGTTGATAAAGGAGAAGCTGCAAAGATGACTAAGGCAGTCCCCTGTTTCCTGGAGACCTATGCGTCCTACCTCCCCTCCTTTCCCAAGCTGACGTGACCACCATGGTGAAGATGACCTCTGTGGGGAGTAGTCTGTTCCTCCCTGAGGCCCTTTTGTTTCTTCTTCAGGGTTGGAGGACTGTTGAGCTGAAGTGAGGGGACTGAAATAGGACCACCATTTTAAAGACTTCTGCCATGTAGCAGAGTGGTTAAACTGTTTTGTGACTTCTGATACAATACAGTAACCACTTCCATTGTCCACTGCTGGGGTTTAGTGGGAATTGTCTATCCCACTTTTAGTGTGTGCTGCCATCTCGTGAGAGCCTCAATAACTGCATGAATCTGTAGCATTGGGCCTCATACCATCAACCTTAGCACCAGAGACCCCTGAGGACATACGTGTCCCACTAATTGCCTCAAAATTCATATTATCTCAAGATTTTTTTTTTCATTTCATTCATAATGTCCTCCATTACTGAAAACACCTGGTTTCAACAAAAAATTCTAAGCAGAAAATAATTTGGTCCTGAAAAGGTTAAATAGTTTCCTCAGCTTGTATGTTTCCTCCCTAATATGGTGAAATACTTTAAAGAATATGACTTTGCATAGTGGTGGGACTTTCTCTGGGCACCTTCTGGAATATTTTTTTAATTCTTTTAAATTTCAGGTGAGCCCAGATTCATGGGACTTGATTTAAATGACAAAACAAAAAGTTAATCTTGTATAGTTGTTAAGAATCTCCTCAGCTGTTGATTTTTTTAAATTAAATTCTTTGTCTATAAAGTTTTATTTTGTTGCTAAAACTAGGTGTATGGTGTTCTGAGCAGAGTAATTTAACACTAAGATTCCCACAGGTGACAGTATATTGCTGGTTATTAACTTCTCCTTAAAGGTGCAAGAACCTTGGTGGTAGAGTGGTTGAAGTGTTTGGCTGCTAACCAGAAGGTCAGTGTTTCAAACCCACCAGCCAGTCTGTGGCAGTCTCCTTCTGTAACGATTTACAGCCTTGAGAACCCTATGGTCTGGGGCAGTTCTGCTGTGTGTTATAGGGTCAGTATGAGATGGAATCAACTCGACAGCAGTGGGTTGGGTTTGGTTTGGTTTGCTTGAGAGTCGTTTTGGATTTCTATTTGAATTACTTAATGATTTGATTTTTTCTTTTTTAAATATATCTGTGAATGGACAGCTTGTCCTTCAGACAAGCATAACTTTTTTTCAGGAGCACATCTCAGGTCATAACATGGAAGACTCACTGCTGTCAAGTGGATTTCAACTCATAGTGATCCCTCCTTGGGGTTCTGAGGCAGTATATCTACGGAAGGAGGTTGCCCAGTCTTCCTTCCAAGGACTGGTGGGTTTGAACTGTCAGCCTCTGGTTCGCAGTTAAATGCCTTAGGCACTATGCCACCAGAGCTCTCATAATATGGAAAGGGTATTTAAAAATGTTTATGAAGGTGTTTGGTGAACCATGACATAGAGTTTAGGTATTACATTCTGCTACAGTTAACAAAAGTCTTGGCTCATTAATAATGTCTCAAACAAACAAAGGGGTTATTTTCCTCTTATAACAAGAAGTCTGGAGGTAGGCATTTGAGGGATGGTCAGTGGCTCAAAGAAGTTATTAAATATCCAGTAGAAAGATTCTGCCTTTCCACTCATCTCTAGTGATCCTGTCATTTTTGGGGTCTCAAGATAGTTGCTCTCCAGCCAGCATTGCATGTTTCCCAAGCAGGAAGAACAGGGAGGGCAAAAGGCATATTTACCAGCTGCGCCTGTTCTCTTTCAGACAGTTTCCTGGAAACTCAGTTCAGTGACTTCCGCTTATATCTTATTAACCATAACTAAGTCATATTGCCACCCCTAGCTGCACATGAGACTGGGAAATGTAGTTATTTTGTCTGGGTACCTTGTCATCCTGGACACAATTGGAATTCTGTTGGAAAATATTTTTAAAATATGCTGTCTCTAAACTATTGGGACTCAGGAGGAAAAACAAACATTTATGGAAAGCCTACTACATGCTAGATACTGTGCTGTGATTCACCTTTGGGTTCATTTTCTTATTTAAGCCATAGAATTCTGAGAGAGAGGTCATAATGAACATTTATCTAAAATGAAAAATAAGCTTGGGAGAAGACTTAAGAGATAAAAATAGGATTACTGTATTCTTTGTGTAATCTACAGTGGACCCATTAAACTTGCAATTAATTAAAGGGTTATATCTTGAAAATCAAAAATTATAAAGGGAAATAAATTTAACCATATTTGTGTGTTGAAAGTCAGCATTCATCAGTGAAGGCTAGGAGAAATATTTGGTAACATAGATTAAAAATTTTAAATTAATAGGTAACCAAAAAACCCTATAGGACAGAGTAGAACTGCCCCACAGGGGTTCTAAGGTTGTTAATCCTTATGGAAGCCTACTGACTCATCTTTCTTCAGCAGACTGCCTGGTGAATTTGACCTGCCGACCTTTTCAGTTAGTAGCCAAATGCTTTAACCACTGCAACAACTTCACTAAGTTAAATTAATTTCTTAAGAAATGACGTGTATATTTATGGAATCAACAGGCATTTGTGGAACTCATATCATTGTGCTAAAATTGAAAGATAAAAAGATTTGTCTGTATATAAGTACTTTGGAAATAAGATTTTGTAAAAATGTTTTTCTTAAATATTTAGAAAATTTCCCCTGGCTACTTGTTCATTTTAACTCTGTCTATGGTGAAAGTGCTTATTAAAATGGAAATTTCTGCAGAAATTTCATTGTAACTTTATACAGCTCTAACTCTGAGGTTTTTAATGTATTTAACAATAAATTCTTATTTATGCTGGCAATCAAAGATGCATTTTACAGCAGTGACTCCTTAGCTATGCTTGTGGGGCTTGGCTGAGTAAGAAGGTCATTCCATTACCAGAAAGGAAATCTTTTTAGACAGCCTCTAATATAAGTGAAGTCTACATGCTGAGTTCTTACTGTGATGTTTGTCATTCAGTACAGAGTTTATCTGGGCATCATGAAGTTCTTTCCTCTGTGATTGTCTCTTTCCTTTCCCCATAAGCCTCTCAGTCTTTTTATCTTTTTCCCTCAAGAACTCAGCTCTGTGATCATAAGTTCTATCTTACTTTCCCATAGATGAGCAGGCATTTCAGGTCCTTAGAGCCTACAAAGCCCAACATCTACAAGTGAAACAAAACAACTTTTTCCCAGCTCTGGGAGGAGGTGGAAAATCCCTCCTCCTCTCGTTCAATAAAAGGGTGAATTGACTCTCAAGGAATTTCAAGGAATGTGTCCACAGCCTGATTTGTTTGTTGGACTTATTGGTTTATTTTTATTTCTCAAGCTTTTAAGTAGAAAAGGCTGTTGAGGCTTTTGCCATACTTAAAGAAGCTTGTTTATAAAAAATGAAGTTGCCCATATATTTGTTTCTGTTTACTTTCATCTGCCATCATTCAGCAGTTTGGCCTAACAATAGAAATCAAAGTCCTTGTAAGGGAGCAATTGTATCTTTGTTTATGTAGAAATATCTTTGTTGTTGTTGTTGTTATGTGCGTGGGACCAACTCATAGCTACCCCTCCTTGGGTTTCCGAGGCAGTATCACTACAGAAGTAGGATTGCCCAACATTCCTTCCGAGGAGTGGCTGGTGGGTTTGAACCGCCAGCCTTCTGGTTAGCAGTCAAGTGCCTTAGCCACTATGCTACCAAATATCTTTAAACGCCTCTTAATGCAACAAGCGCTCTTTTTAAATTCATCAGAATTTTGTCTGTAATCTGGGTTTGTTGCTACATTTTGGCTGCACTACATCTTTTTAAAAAAATTTTTGTGATTTGAGTGAAAGTTTACAGAGCAAATTCACTTTCCCTACATAGCAGCTCACATACACTTTGTCTCAAGACATTGATTGCAATTTCCCACAGTGCAACAGCTCCCCTCCCACTTCTCCCCATAGTTACCTCTTCCTTGTGTCCTTCCCTCTCTTGCATTCTCCCCCCCCCGCCCCCCAGTTGTCTCCCCGTGCATACACAGCCCTTTTGTTCTCCCAGAATTGAACTCTTCAAGGAGTGTATCTACCTAATGTAAATGTTCACCTTACATGCCTATCTTTTGTTTGGCTGGAAGCCACAGGAGTGGGTTCAGTTCCAGACCTGAAGGGCAGCTAGAGGCCATGCTCTCAGTAGTTCCATCAGGTTCTATCAGACCAGCAAACTTGGTCCTTTTTTGTTTGTTTGTTTTTAATGATTTTGAGTTTTGTTCCACTTTGTTCGTCCACTCTATCCAGGATCTCCTACATAGCTCCCCCTCCAAGTGGTTGACAGTGGTATTGGCTGCACTTCTTTAGAGTATCAACAAAGAGAGGATAGGAGAGAGAATTAACATTTTTTGAGCATTGACTATGTGCCAATAGTATGTTATTATCTATCTTACCTCATTAGAAGTTTGCTTCTAGGCCAGTAGCAGGGATACAAAACCAAACCAAACACTGCTGTCGAGTCGCACCAACTTGTAACGACCCTTCCTTGGGTTCCTGAGGCGGTATCACTACAGAAGTTGATAACCCAACCTTCCTTCCGAGAAGTGGCTGGTGGGTTTGAACCGCCAGCCTTCTGGTTAGCAGTCAAATGCCTTAGGCCCTACACCACCAGAGCTCTCAGTAACAGGGATACTGATAATAAATTGAGAATCTATAGTATGGTGCTTTAGTTTGTCTGAGTTTCTGGAAGGCAGGGACTAAATCTTACTATACTGTATTCACAGTGGTGTTGCACAGTGTCTTATCAATAGAGTTAGTAAATGAATGCTTGTGTATGCACATGGGTGACTGAATGAATGAGTGGATTTAGAGTCACATGTATCACATGGCCTCTAATTTGGAGAACTTTAACCCTTTAAAGACTGAGTTATTTTCTGCTTAGAATTTTTTGTTGAAACCATGTATGCGTTTTCAGTAATAGAAGGCATTTTGAATGAAATGAAAACAAATTTTTCTTGAAGTAATATGAGTTTTAATACAATTAATGGGACACATTTGTCCCAAGGAATCTCTGGTGCTGGAATTGGTGTTACGAGGCCTGTTTTTTTCAGATTCATGTGTAGATACAGGCCCCCATGAGATAGCAAGATGCACTGAAAGTGGTATAGCAGATTCCCACTAATTCCAGAGTTGAAAAATGTAGGTGGGCACTGTATGTCCCAAATAATGACTAGATCTTGAGAATGGCCAGTGAATGTTTCTTAATTGATAGAATATAATGCAGCCTATCTTGTGTAACGTGAACCTACCTGTTCCTGTCACTCGGGATCTCCCATCAGCCTGTTGCTCATTAACCTGTATTCTCACAATAAGTTGCCAGAATTTTCATGAAAACAGAACATCACATTTCTAGAAGATTGGAGGCTTGCCACAGGAAGATAGTAGTCTTGGAATGCTTCCTCCTTGCCTGTCTCCACTGTGAATAGTGAAGGAAGGTATGTTGAAGAGAGAACTGGTGGTGCCAGACACCTTTCATCAAACAGCAGTCATAAGACTGTTGGAGCTTATCCACCTTTGGTTAGGGCCAGAGGAGTGCACAAAATATGAGATGCCTTTTGCTGTTTTAAATATGCTATTACTGGAATGGTGAACTCCAGAGCTTACTTACTTACTCACTGCTGTCAAGTCAAATCCGACCCATGACGACCCCTCCTTGGGTTTCTGAGGGGATATCTCTACGGACGTAGATTGCCCAACCTTCCTTCTGAGGAGTGGCTGGTGGGTTTGAACCGCCAGCCTTCTAGTTAGCAGTCAAATGCCTTAGGCACTACACTACCAGAACTCCACTAGGAAACAATAAATGGTGCCTCTCTTTCTTTTACTTGACTTTTTCTTTTAACTATTACTTTTCTCTCATTTCTCAGAAGACTCCCAGAAGGTATTTAGTAGAGATTCCCCACTGTAGCTTCCAAAATTAAATAATGCATCTGTTTTGGTTACCTAGTACCATTCTGACAAGAAAATACCACAAATGGGATGGCTTGAACAAATAGGAGTTTATACTTAAAATTGGACTTTAAGTCCAAGTTCAAAGTGCCAGTCTCTAGGGGCTGGGGGAAAGCCCCTCAACTTTGGCCTTCAGCTCTGCCCCCTGTTCCTGGCCCACTGGAGCTAGAGGCTTTTCTTCACTCAGACAGCTGCTGGCTGTGAGACTGACAAGCCCAAGGTCGGCAGGTAGAAAAAGGCACAGTCCCGATGTTACCAAACCACACGGCAGGCCATTAACTCAAGTCCATCGGAAGTCCTAAGGTTGCCAGAGCATGGCAGGCTGCTGAACGAGGACACGCCTACATTCAGGGTTCAAGTGTGCCATAAGCTGGAGGCCATTCCCAAAGCTGTTTCTTAGTACAGGAAGCAGACCACATACTCAAAGCAGCTACTCAGCTGCTCCAGTAGATTCCACCATGGAGTTGATAAGCAGCCTCATAATGGAGAATAACTACATTCAGCTGCCCAGCCACTCAACCAGGCCTAGCCAAATTGACACACAAACTTAACATACAAGTGGGGACTATTTTACATATTGTGGATGGTCAGAATAAAGGTAAGAAGAAGAAACAATGCTTGCTTACAGAACGTTCAGGTGGAAAGAATGATTTTTTATCTTCCGGTAATCTGAGTTGATCTTCCTGCATCTTCTCCCAGTGGAGAAATACAGGAGAGAGAAGAGGAGGGCTAAAATACAGTTCAGTCCTGTAAGTTAATTTGATGCAACAATTTAAATAGCCTTTAGGTTAATGCTTATTACAAACAAAATGTGAAATGCTTTGACTCTAATATATCCTCTTCCTCCACTTTCCTCCCTTAGTTGGTTGGGAGACTGTGGGGAGGGGTGAGTAGATAGGATCCCTAGCCTCACCTGGTAACCTCTGGCTGTTGTTTGGCTCTGCTGTGATACTGCCTCGGAAACCCAAGGAGGGGTCGCTCTTGAGTCGAGTCTGACTCGACCGCATATAACAACAGCAACAACAGCTGTGGAGCAGCTCACTGCCCATGCCTGTTAGCTGGGAGATTAGGTGTGGAGGGACACACTACCCTGGTGTGTGGCCATTACCCGGTGGTGCTCTTCGTGGGCTGCACTTCACGTGGGCTTTTGATGACCTCCTTCCCTTCTGGGTTTCTGCCGGATCCTTCATTCAGCTCTTAGCATCATTGTGTTTCCTTGCAGCCTGGTAGCCACTGTGGGCCTGTAGCACTGCTGAGGCTATCAGCACTACTGCATCTCCTCATTCCCATCCCATCTCTGGGTCTTGTGCAAACAAGTCACAGTCCCCCGAGAAAAGATAAACTCCAGCCATTGTGCTGACTCATGTAACACTGAATTTACTTTGACGTGAATGGCCCAAGATTGGGGAGGTCTGGCCTGTGAGGCAGTCTTTTCCAGAATCCTAGATGGGAAGCATGGCAGAAGTCCTCCTGCCTTCAGTATTTAATACCATGTTATAGAGAAGGAAGGTTGGCACATACTTGTCTCACCCACTTCCTCTCCTATCTCTGGCTTTCTTTTCCTACTTTTCTCTGGGGCGGGCTTTTGAATTGTCACAGAAAAAAAATTGTACAAGACAATGCTAAAACAGACAAGGATAACTTTCACTCTAAAAAATTGCAGTGTTGTTGTTGTTGTTGTTATGTGCCGTCGAGTCAAACCTGACTCATAGCGACCCCTCCTTGGGTTTCCGAAGCAGTATCACTACGGAAGTAGGATTGCCCAACCTTCCTTCCAAGGAGTGGCTGGTGGGTAGGAGGACTTAAAGGACCTAGAGAAGGGAGGGAACCACTGCAGTAGGGGGAGATGCCAGAACTAAGCCTGAACTCCAGCTCCACTGAAGCTGAGAATGGAGAGGCTTTTAAAAGCCCGTTAGGGGGATTGATGACTGGGATGGGCAGTGATTGTGGTGGGCAGTGATGGTGATCAGGGCCATTTTGTTGGGAATGCTTTCTTTTCTTATGATAAATCCACTTGGATCCTGAGAGATTCCAGGGTGAGTGAGGAAAAGAGAGAGTAGGGGTTGGATGCTGCTGAAGGTTGGAGAGATAAAGAAGTTTGTTTTTGTTTTTGTTTGTTTTAAAAAAGCCTATTTTCTAGTTACTTACAAAGAGGAAGACCCTGAACTAGCTGGATTGACAAAGTGGCTGCAACATGGGCACAAACTAGCAACTATCATGAAGATGGCTCAGGACTGGGTAGCGTTTTCCTTCTGTGCCAACTCCAGGGCACCTAACAACATAGTTATTTAAACAGTGCGTTTTTAAGTGTGGTCAGTTGTTTACAGTAAACTTTTGCAAGAACACAAAGAATGAGGGATTTTCTTTAACAAAGGGCTCAGGTAAAATTCAATTTTGCCACCCTCTGTCTTCAACCAGTCAGATTAGAATTTCCCTTTCTTTCAAACTCTGATGAAGTCCTCTTGGCTTCAATATGTTTGTTTAAAGTTAAAGGGATTTAGAAAAAGATCTTTTTGCTATATAAAGCCTGGGGTTCTTGCTCCAAAATCCTGTTCTGTTTTTCTTTTATTTTCTTGGCATTTCTGCTGCAACAGAAATTTTACCTAGGCAGATAACCTTTGATAGTGTTAAAACAGTAAACTCTTGAATTAGATCAAAGGAATAGCACAATATTTGATTGTACTATGATTTAATAAACAGCAAATTGGGACAGCATCTGTCCCATGCATAAATGTTTTATTTTCTTAATGAATATGAGTTTCCATGGTGACATATTTAATATTTACTTATTTAGCATTAGAAAGATGACCCCCCTAGGAAGTCTGGCTATTTACATATTTGTAGCTACAAAGCCTCTTGAAGTTAAGTTTAAGGGCCACAAAGTCTTTTCCCTCAAGTCACAAAGCAGTGGGTTGGTTATTGACTATATTCTTTTAAATTGGTGGGTGGGTGGAGGCAAAGTTAACAATACTGCAGGCAAAATTAGAATGGTTTGCAGTTTGCTTCAGGAGCACCCCTTCCCGCCGTGCACGTGTGTGTGTGTGTGTGTGTGTGTGTGTGTGTGTGTAGCCCCCTAGACTTGTGGCTTGTGGTTATAGAGCTCTGGTGGTGCAATGCCTAAGGCATTTGACTATGAACCAGAAGATTGGCAGTTCAAACCCACTAGCCACTCCATGGAAGGAAGATGGGGCAATCTACTTCTATAAAGATTTACTAATGTGGGAAGGAAGGTTGGGCAATCCTACTTCCTTAGTGATACTGCCTCGGAAACCCAAGGAGGGGTCGCTATGAGTCGGGGCTGACTCACGGCAAATAACAACAACAACAACAACATTGTGGGTTACTGTGAGTCGGCAGTGAGTTTGCTTCTTCTTCTTTTTTTTTTTGTAGACTTGTGGGTAAGAGAAACCCCTTGAAATCCCAGTAAAATGTCTATTTTTTATTTTTTTGGTAGACTTGTGGGTAAGAGAAACCCCTTGAAATCCCAGTAAAATGTCTATTTTTTATTTTTTTGGTAGACTTGTGGGTAAGAGAAACCCCTTGAAATCCCAGTAAAATGTCTATTTTAAATTTTATTTCACAATAGAATGTGTGATGGTGGTGCTCAGTCCAAATATGTTATTAAATTAAAAAAAAAAAAAACCCCAAAACTTTCCCCATTAAATCTAGAACTAAAGGGCCATGAAGCAATTGAGACTATTTTGAGTTGAATAGTCTTTTTGTTTTCCATTTTTCTTTCTTATTGTGGTAAATATATACAAAGTAAAACCAAGTCGAAGGTTCTTAGGGATTTCATATCTTAAATAGAGTTTCAAGTAATATCAAGGATCAAGAGGTCGTGATGGCTGCCCCAGGTCTGTGAGTCAAAGTATGCAATGTGGTTGGCTGGCCACAGATTGGTCCTTTTGTATTCCTTAGAACCCAAAATAGTTACCAACAGAAAAAATATGGAGAAGATTAGATTGGTTCTGGAGTAGCCAGATGGTACTAATGATTTAGACTCAAAAACTTGGATGGAGGATAAACCACTACCAAAAACAAACTCTTCATTAATCATTAATATGATGAAACCATCCCAGTTAACAATTCAGTGGGATTTTTTTATTTTCTTAATTTTTTTGCTCAGTTTTGCTTGATATAGAAAGATAGGATGAGTGTGTGTGTGTATGTGTGTGCGAGCGGGTGCAAGAGAATGCAAGAGCACAGGAGCGTGCATTCGGGATGGGTTGTTTACCTTTATATTAAACATTGTGTTTTAGGTTTATAAAATTACACTGAAATTTGGGGTCATTATTAGTTCCTATTTCACTAAGACATATGATTAACCCAAAAACATTAGTGTAGTGATTTACTCTAAGAGGCTATATGCTGGCTGTGTGGAGCTTTGCAATATTTGCACCAGTAAAGATAATAGTTGAATTTTAAAGGCGCTCTGGTGGCTTAGTGCCTAAGGTATTTGACTGCTAACCAGAAGGCTGGCAGTTCAAACCCACCATCCACTCCTTGAAAGGAAGACTGGGCAATCTACTTCCATAGTGATACCACCAGGGAAACCCAAGAAGGGGTCACTGTGAGTCGGATGCGATTCGAAGGGTTTTTTTTTGGGAGGTAAGTTGAGTACTTGACAGCATATTGAGTCCCTTTTACTTTAGGTTGCTTCTTTGTTTTTATTATTGCTCTTTATTTCAGCCTTGTGAATCTGTCCAAATATTTATAAACCCGTATACATTTTCTTCCAGCTACTGTCTCCTGTGGTGGCATACTTTGTTTAAAGGACTGTTCTTTACTTGTGCAAGAACACACATTACTGCAGTTTGAAATTATTGGCTCTCTTTGGAGTTATATTATCCATTTCAGATACAGCTGGAACATTTTACAGGTTTCAAATTCTGAACCTGTTCAAGGGCACACTATCTGTAAAATGCAAACCAGCAATGATTTTAGGATAATTATTCATACATTTATTAACCATTTATCAGCAATGTGGTAAGTACTTTGCAGAATTTTGAACATAAAAATGCAAGGATAACACAGTTTCTTTTCTCAAAAAACTCATTGATCAGTGAGGTGGAAGTTAAACAATTATAGTAGAGTAGAGTAAGAGATGGTTGGCCATATAATTTAATAGTTCAAATTGGGATACATTTTAGTACTGAAGGATACTGCAAAGAAACAAAAGGGGCTAAATAAATGGTAAGATACTCTATGGTTCATGAATTGGAAGACTTAATTTATTAAGATGTCAGTACTACCCACAGTGACCTGCAGATTTAATACAACCCCTATCAAAATCCCAAGTGTTTTTTGCAGAAATGGAAAAGCCCATACTAAAACTCATGGAATTTCACAGGACTCTGAAGCAGACTCCATAGCAGTCTTGGAAAAAGGAGAACAAAATTGGAGGACTGAAACACTTCTCAATTTCAAAACTTACTACAAAGTTGTGGTAATCAAAATAGTGTGGTACTGGCATAAGGATAGGCATACTAGATCAGTGGGATAGAATTGAGGGTCAGAAATAAATCTATGTCTGTGGTCGACTGATTATAAACAAGAATATACTAAGATCATTCAGAGGAGCTCTCATGATGATAGTGGTTAAAACACTTGGTTGGTAACCAAAAGGTTGGCAGTTTGAACCCACTGCTCTGCAGGAGGAAGACGAGGCAGTCTGCTTCCATAAGGATTTACAGGCTTGAAAACTCTATGAGGCAGTTCTACTCTGTTCTGTAGGGTTGCTGTGAGGTGGAATCTATGCGATGGCAGTTGGGTTTAGTAAGAATTCAATGGGGGAAAGAATAGTTTCTTCAACAAATATTCCCGAAAAACTGGATCTCCACATGGAAAACAGTGAACTTGGACACCTCTCTCTCACCATGTACAAAAGTTAACTCAAAATGGTCTTAAAAAACTCATTGCCATCAAGTTGATTCCCACTCATAGCAGCCCCCATTGAGTTTCCAAGACTGTAAATCTTTACAGAAGCAGATTGCTTCATCTTCCTCCTGTAGAGCATCTGGTGGGTTTGAACTGCCAATCTTCTGGTTAGCAGCCAAACACTTACTCACTTCTTGAACTACCGGAGCTTCTTTAAGGACCTAAATATAAGAACTAAAACCGTGAAATTCCTAGATGACAACATATGATTAAATCTTTAATAAGACCTTGTGCTTGGCATTGGATTATAAGATACAACACCGAAAGCATGAGCAACAACAACAAAAAAATAGATAAAATGGACTTCATCAAAGTTAAAAACTTTTGTGCGTCTAAGGATGTTATCAAAAGATTGAAAAGACTACTCACAGAATGAGAGAAAATGTGTGTAAACCATATATCTGCTTAGAGTTTAATATCCAGCATGTGTAAAAACTACTACCCAACAGCAGAGATAAACAATTCAGCTAAAAAAATAGCTTGCTGGGATTTGAAATACTGGTGGCAAAGGACTTGAATAGATATATTTCTCCAAAGAAGGTATACAAATAGCTAATCCCAAACCAAACTCACTGCTTTTGAGTTGGATCCAACTCATAGTGACCCCTCCATGGGTTTCTGAGGCAATATCACCACAGAAGTAGATTGCCCAATCTTCCTTCTGAGGAGTGGCTGGTGGGTTTGAACTGCCAGCCTTCTGGTTAACAGTCAAATGCCTTAGGCACTCTGCCACCAGAACTCCTTAAATAGCTGATAAGCACTTGAAAAATATACTTAACATCATTACTCATCAAAGAAGTATAAATTAAAACAACAATGAGATATCACTTCATACCCTCATGTGTTGTTATCTCCCCTTAGGTGTGCTCCTACTCACGGCAACCTGGTCATATGTTACCCTTGCAATCATCATCATGTTTAAGTCCATTTTTGCCACTGTTGTGCCAGCCTGTCTCACTGAGAGTCTCCCATACTGAGGAGGACACCAAATACGATCTCCTCGTCTAGCATCTGATCCCTCCTGATGACATGTCCAAAGCAAATGAATTGTACAGAATCCTAGTGTGATCCGTAAGGTCTGTCTTGGATAATTTTCAGGAATAGTTCACCAGGCCTTTCTTCTAGTTTGCCTTAATCTGAAATTCTGCTGAAACTTGTCCATCATGGATGACCTTGCTGGTATTTGAAATCTTGGTGGTGTAACTTTCAGCATTGTGGCAACACGTAAGCCACCATAGTACATCAAATAGGATGACTATAATTTAAAAGGGAGCTCTGGTAGCATAGTGATACTGCCTCGGAAACCCAAGGAGGGGTCGCTATGGGTAGGGTCCGACTTGACGGCAAATAACAACAGTAGTAACAACAACATAATTTTTAAAAAAAGGAAAAAGAAAATTACAAGTTTCGGTGATGATGTGCAGAAAGTGGAACTCTCTTACCCATTGCTGGTGAGAATGGGAATGTAAAACGTTGCAGCTGCTATGGAAAACAGTTTGACAGTTTCTCAAAAGTTTAAACATAGAGTTATGGTATGACCCAGCAATTCCACTCCTAGACGTGTACCCAAAATACCTGAAGGCAGGGACTCAAACAGATACGTGGACACCAATGTTCATAGCACTATTATTCATGATAGTGAAAAGGTAGAAGCAACCAAAGTGCCCATTAACAGAAAAATGAAGACATTAAATGTGATATATATATTCTATATGATATTTATTCAGCCACAAAAAGGAATGAAGTTCTGATACATGATATAATATGAATGAACCTTGAAAACATACTGAGTGAAATAAGTCAGACATGAAAGGACAGATATTTTATGATTCCATTTCTATGAAATGTCTTGAACAGGCAATTACTAAAGACAAAAAGTAGATTAGAGGTTACTAGGGACTTGGGGTTGCGGTAAGGGTGGATTTACTGCTCAGTGGGTACAGAGTTTTTGTTTGGATGATGAAAAGTTTGGAGTTAGAGGTGATGGTTATACAACATAGTGAATGTAATTAATATCACTGAAATGTATGCTTAAAAATGGTTGTTTTGCTTACTTAGTACTGCTCTGACAAGACTATACCACAAATGGGATGGCTTAAACAAACAGGAGTTTATTCTTACAACTTGGAGGCTTTAAGTCCAAGTTCAGAGTGCCAGGCTCTAGGGGCTGGTTGAAAGCCTCTCAACCTTGGGGTCCAGCTCTGCCTCCTGCTCCTGGCCCACTGGAGCTAGAGGTGTTTCTTCACTCAGACAGCTGCTGGCTGCTGAGGCTGAGAAGCTCCAAGGTTGACAAGTAAAAAGGCACAGTCCTGATGTTACCAAACAACACGCCAGGCCATTAACTTAAGTCCATTGTAAGTCCCAAGGTCAGCAGAGCACAGTAGGCTGCTGAGCAACGACTCGGCTACATGCAGGGTCCAAGAGTGCCATAGGCTAGAGACCATTCCCAAGGCTTCTTCTTATATTAAGGAAGCAGACCACATCCCAAAGGCAGGTACTCAGCTGCTTGTGGTAGATCCCACCATGGAGTTGATTGCTTGCCAGTCTCATGGGGAATAACTATCACCAGCTGCCCAGCCAGTCAACTAGGCCCAGCCAAGTTGACACACAAACATAACTACCACATTGGTTAAGATGGCAAATTTGATGTTGCATGTATTACTGCAATAAGAAGAAAAGTAGTGAAGGTAGACACTGTTAATACTTACGCCAGGCATAAACCAGGACAGTCTTGGGCAAACTGAAAGCATGAAAGCCTATGGAAGAGCTATGTTAGAAAGATGAGAGGGAACTTAGAGAAGTTGTCAGGAGGATAACAGGGAGGTGAAAGAACCCTCATGTACAAAATGGGGATGGTTGTAGTACTAATTATTGTTATAAATATTGGATAGGCCAAATTAAATGGAATATTGTCTAAGAGTTCAGTATTTTTAACTCTTCCCCATTTTTCATTAACCAGTTGTAATTTTTCTTGGTTATAGATGTTGATTTTTTTTTTTTTTTTGCATGCTTTCACACAGTTTTCCCTCAACAGATACTTGTAGTTTCATCTTACAGATCTTTTCATTGTGTTATTGGGAGATAGCACTCATCTCTCATGTGTAGCACATGTTGGGATGCACATTCTGCAAACATTTGAAAGGTCCCTAATTTCCAGCCTTTCCTCATTCTCTCTAGAAACTTTGGATATTTTTTGGTTCTTTGGTTCCTGACCCAACTTGTGGTCATTTCTGTCCATATCAGGTACCAAAACCAAAACCAGGCAGTTGTTACTATGTTTTAAATAAAGAGCCACTTAAGGAGACATAATTAGTCTGTGCTTCCCTTTTACTAATGCCCAGTATTCTTTGAAGAGCTATCTTCAAAGTGATTGAACCCTGTTTTGGGAACATGTGATAAAGATTGAAGGTTGAGTGAAGGCATCAGGTTGGGAGAAAGCAGTATGTGTAAAGTTTAGTCATTTAATCAGAAGCTACTCTAGGCCTACACTTTTCTTAAGTGGACAGATGCTGTTGGAGTCTGATAGAATAAATTTGTTAAAAGGAGGGTTCAGATTTGACCAGAGATATCAGGTCTTATCTAATTTTTTATAGCTCCATTCCTAAGAACTGAGGTGTGAGCCAGTGAGCTTGTACCTTTTGTGATTTGTGACTTCTGCTTCTATTCAGCATTGAGAGTGGCAAGAATAGGGTGTGTTGACATCTTGATGAGACTGCATTACCAGGCCACCTTCTCTCCTTATTTTCCTTTAATTCAGCATGTGCTAAGGTCCCTGGGTCATGCACATGGTTTGTGCTGGACTATAAGCCTGAAGGTTGTCATTTAAATCCACCCCGCAGCGCACAGAAGAAGAACCTGGCAATCTGCTTCCATGAAGATTATGACCAAGAAAATTCCTGTAACACGTGGGATCACCATAAGTCAGAATCGACAGCAGCAGGATTGGGTTGGCTTTCAGCATGTGTTCAGCAAATATTGTTGAATTTTCTACTTTTTACTAGGCACTATTCTGGGCACTGGGAAAAATATTAGTGAATAAAATAAAGACCCCTGCCATGTAGAATTTATATTTTTCTGGGGGGAAGTAAACAATAATCATAATAAATAATAGTGCCATAGAGGATGTTAGCACTGAGGAAAAAAGCAAAGTGGAATGAAAGGATTAGGAATGCAGGTACTGGAGTAGGAGTTTTTATAAAAGGAGTGGCCAGGGTAATCCTCACTGACAATGCAGTATTTGAGCAACAATGTAAAGGGGGTGAGGGGGTTAGTAATGAGGTATCTGGTGATGAGTGTTTTAGACGGAGGGAACAGCAGTGCGTTCTGGTGGGAGGAATATCCCTGGCGTTCAGCAGGGAGGAGAGAGAGGGTCATCACAAGATGAAAGATCATGTGAGTCTTGTGGACCATTGTGAGGGCTTTGGCTTTTACCTTGGTAAAATGGGGACCCACTATAGGGTTTTGAATAGAGAAGTGATGAGATTTGATTTATGTTTTAGTAGTGTCAACTGACTATTGTATGAGAGCTGACCAACTGCCTGCTGGTGGTGGGTAAGAGTAGAAGCTGGGAGACTATTTCTAGGAAGCTATCACAGTAGGAGAAGGGCTGGTGCCTTTGACCAGGATAATGATGGCAGAGGTGGTGAGAAGTGGTGGGACTCTGGGTAGATATAATTTCATAATTCAAACTTTAATTGATGGTTTCTGGTCATGTGTGTCCTTATTGAATAGCACTTTGGCCACATATATTCCTTGTATCAGAATAATGGTCTCTTCCTCAATTAATAGTGCATGCATCATCTGTTTGTGTAAATGTTTGAGGTGTAAAATCCATCTCTTACGTTTCTTGAATTTTAATTTACTGGACTATAGCAGTCTGTTCTGGTAGCATAGTGGCTAAGACGCTTGCCTGCTAACCAGACGGCTGGCGGTTCAAACCCACCAGCCACTCCTCGGGAGGAAGGTTGGGCAATCCTACTTCCGTAGTGATACTGCCTTGGAAACCCAAGGAGGGGTCGCTATGAGTCGGGGCTGACTCGACGGCACATAACAACAACAACAACATAGCAGTCTGTTAGCCCCAGTTATGTAATAAAAAAGAAAAGGGTAGACATCTGGCCAAAATGGCCCCTTAGTCAAACACACCACACTTCCCACTGCAGCAAACCCAAAACCAAAACTCACTGCCATCCAGTCCATTCTGACTCATAGCAACTTCCATCAGGTTTCCAAGGTGATAAATTGTTATAGAAGTAGATTGCCTCATCTTCTTTTTGCGCTTCTGGTGCGTTTGAACTGCCAACCTTCTGGTTAGCAGTCAAATACCTTAGGCATTGCACCACCAGAGCTCTTTAAACTTAGGAAAAGTAACTTTCAAGGTAACCACAAAGAAAATTAATAAACCTTCTCATAAAAATGAAAACGAAGAAAATCATAAAGACTCAGTAAACACAATAATGACAGCAATGAAGGAAATTAAAATCCATAAACTAAATAATCTTAGTAAGGAAAAGTATACTCAAAGAAATCATCACCACCACACAAAAAAGCTCAACAAAATGACAGTCGTACTGAATGTAAATGAATTAAATATGACAGAGAGTGGCAGAATGGATAAGAAAACATAACCCATTGATATGCTACCTACAATAGACGCATCTTAGACACAGAGATAAAGATAAGCTAAAAATCAAAGGATGGAAAAAAAATAAGCAGATGGCAACCAAAAAAGTGCAGGAGTAGTAATATTAATTACTGATAAAATAGACTCTAAGGTAAAAACTAGCATAAGTAACAATGAAGGTCATTGTATAATGATTAAAGGGTAATCCAACAGAAGGGCATAACCATAATACATATCTATACACCCAGTGAAAGAGCCACAAAATACATAAAACAAACTTTAACAAAATTGAAAAGAAAATAGACAACTCTGCAATAATGGTGGGAGACTTTAATATCACTTTTGATGAAGAACAGAAAAACTAGAAAGAAAATCAGCAAAGATATAGATGGTCTAAACAACACAATCAGCCAACTTGGTCTCATAGACATAGGTACAGAATGTACTACCCACAAACAGCACAGTACACATTCTTTTCTAGCACACATGGATCATGTGCCAGAATAGACCATATGTTAGGCCACAAAATAAGTATCAATAAATTAAAAAACATTGAAATAGTACAAAGCATCTTCTCAGATCACAATGCTATAAAATTAGAATTAAGTAACAGGAAGAACAAGGAAAGAAATGAAATAAATGGAAATGGAATAACGCGCTGTTTAAAACCCATATGGTAATAGAGGAAATAAAAAATAATAAATTTATAAAATTCCTGAAATCAAATTAGAATGTAAATACAACATACCAAAACCTTTGGGACATAGGAAAAGAAGTGCTCAGAGATCTAATTAAAACAATAAATGCACACCTCAAAAAGGAAGAAAGAGATAAAATCAGCATCTTTACAATTCAAAAAAAAAAAATAGTAAAAGAATCCACCCCCCCAAAAAAAAAGATCCACAGTCACCAGAAAAAAAGGAGATAATAAAGATTAGAGTAGAAATAAATAAATGAAACAAAAACATTAGAAAGAATCAGGAAGACTAAAATCTGGTTTTTTGAAAGGTTTAATTAAATTGAGAAAACACTAGACAAATTAATAAAAGAGAGAGAAGGTGCACAAATAGCACAAGTAAGAAATTAAATGAGTGACATTACCAACTGACACGAAAAGGATAGTAATAGAATATTATGAAGAATTGTATGCCAACAGATTTGAAAGTCGAGAAGAAAAGAAAAAGTTTCTAGACTCACACTGTCTACCTAAAGTAACATAGACAGAAGTAGAAATTTTGAACAAACCCATAACAAAAGTAGAAATGAGGATACCAGAAATAACCAGACACACACAAAAAATCCATCCCAACAAAAACAAGTTCTGGCCCATACAGCTACACTGGAGAATTCTATCAAACATACAGAGAAGAGCTGATACCAGTTCTACTCAGATTGTGTCAGAGCATAGAAAAGGATTAAATACTCCTGAATTCATTTATGAAGCAAGCATAACCCTGATGCCAAAGCCAGGCAAAGACACCATTAAAAAAGAAAATTATAGACCAATATCCCTTATGAATAAGGAGCTGTGGTGGCACAGTGCCTAAGCCATTTGACTACTAAATAGAAGGTTGGTGGTTCAGACCCACCAGATGTTCCATAGAAGGAAGATGAGGCAATCCATTTCTGTAAAGTTTACTGCCTTGGAAACCCAGTGAGGTTGCTATGGGTTGGAATTGACTTGATGGCAGTGGGTTTTTTTTTTTTAGGGAGGTGGGATGGTTGGGTGGGTGGATCCCTTTTGAATATAGATGCAAAAATTCTCAAAAAAATTCCTAGCCAATAGAATCAAACAATATATTTATGTAAAGTAATGCATCATGACCAAGGGGATTCGTACGAGGTAGGCAAGGATAGTTCAGTATTAGAAAATTATTCATCATAATCCATCACATAAATAAATAAAGGAAAAGAATTACATGATCATACCAGTTGATGTAGAAAAATATTTGATTAAATCAAACATCCTTTTTTGATAAATACTTTCAGCAAAATAGGCATAGAAGGTAAATACCTCAAAAAAATTAAGGAAAGACACACAAAGCCAATTACCAATGTTATTCTCAATGGAGAATGAAAACATTACTTATGAGAACAGAGATGCCTTTTATCACCCCTGTTAACTAAAGTTGTACTGGGAGTGCTAGCCAAAGCAGTAAGGCAAGAAAGGGAAATTAAGGGTATCCAGATTGGTAAGAAAGAAGTAAAACTATCCTTATTTGCAAATTATATGATCTTATACGTAGAAAATCTTAGACATTCTACAAGAAAGCTACTGGAACTAATAAAAGGATTAGGTGACATGGCAGAGTATAAGATCAACACACAAAAATCAGTCAAAGTCCTCTATATTAACAAAGAGAACTCTGGAAAGGAAATCAGGGAAACAATACTATCATGGATTGAATTGTGGCCCCCCAAAATATGTGTTAACTTGGGTGGACCATGATTCTCAGTGGTTTGACAGTTATGTAATGATGTAATTTGGAAGTTATGCAATGGTATAATTTTCTGTGATGATGTGATCTGATGCCATCAGCTGGTTAGTTTTAAGGGGATTAGTGTGGTTATTTGCTTATATGGTTATTTGGGTCAAAGCCCTGGTCTTATGTAAGGGGAGTTTCCTTGGGATGTGGCTTGCATTACTTTTATATTATAAGAGATAAAAGGAGAAGCCAGAAGAGTAAATGGGTCCTTAGTATCACCAAGAAAGAAGAGCCAGGAGAGGTGTGCTATCCTTTGGACCTAAGGTCTCTGCTTTAAGAACCGCCAAGATCTGAGGAAAGATTGATGCCAAGATACAGGAAGGCTCCAAGGGAAACTAGGGCTGCAGATCTTGAAAGGAGACAAGGACCTTCATACATAGCTGACAGAGAAAAAAGCCTTTCCCCTAGACCTGATGCCCTGAATTTGGACTTCTGGTCTCCTAAACTGTAAGAGAATAAATTTGTATTTGTTGAAGCCATCTGTTGTGGCATTTCAGTTATAGCAGCGCTAGATAACTAAGAATTTCGTACTGGAAGAATGGGTTGCTGTTCTAACAGATACCTCATCTGTGGAAGCAGTTTTGGAATTGGATAACAGGTAGAGGCTGGTAGAGTTTTAAGGTGCCTAATAATGAAAGCCCTGCAGAGTCTGTTGTGGATTTATGGACATCAAATGCAATTCTGATGAGAGCTCAGAAAGAGGTAAGGAGAGCTGTAACATTGAGAACAGTACAGATGATGACAAGCAGTGGCAGAGAAACAGTAGCAACAGAATCAGGAAACTGGTCTGAGATAGCCTGGCAGCCAGTCCACAGAGCAAGAGAGCTAAGTGCCTTTGAACAGGGGGCTTCCTGGTAGAGTTTGATGCCTCCAGGTACTTGTCAATGAAGATAGAGTTGCTGACTAGTGGAGCAAGATAGCTGAGTGGCTTCAGGCCAAGGTTTACTGGCAGAGTAGGGTGCCTCCGGACACTTATCGGTAGAGCTGAAAAGCTTTGTAATATTTGCCCAAGTAGGGCAAAGGCTGGGCTGGCCCAAGAGGCCTGAGGAGCCATGAGGTCAATGAACCAGGAAGCAGACACTGAAAAGACAGGGAGCGTGGGAAGTAGAGCTGCCTGAGTCTCAAAGGGTAGGTCCATGATCTCTAGAGTCTCAAAGAATGGAATCACAGCCTGCTGGGTCTCAAAAGGTGGGGCATGGCCTTTTGAATTTTAAAGAGTCAGATCTTCACTGATTTATTTCCAGAGTATGGGGCTACCATTCATGAGTGCCAAGGGGATGGGGCTGGAGCCATTGCCTCAAGCTGAGGAGGTGGGACTGCCATGCCCAAGGGGCGGAAGAATAGGGCCTGCCAGGGCCGAGGAGGTGGGGTAGCCAATTGTTTGGACTAGGGGAATGAGGCTACCCGAAGCCAAGGGTGCAGTGTTGCCATCCCAGTGGTCATGGAAAGCAGAACTGAGCTGAAGGCCAAGGGGCCTCCACCTAGAATCTAAAGTTCATAGCCAACATCCAGAGTCTGGAGGGCAAAGCCATTGTTTAAGATGATTTCAGAGAACAGAGAATTATTTTTAAGACTTCAGAGCTACTGTGATTTGTTCTGCTGTGTGTTTGACTTGCTTGGTGCCTTTTACCCCTTCTTCCAGTTTCTCCCATTTATAATGGAAATGTCTACCTTGTGCCTGTTCTACCACTCTATTTTAGAAGCAGTTAACTTGTATTTTAGATTCACAAATGAACGGTAATTTTGCTCCAGGATGGAATTTGGACTTGGAGTTGATTTAAGACTTTTGGGATGATAGGAATGAAACGTTTTACATGTGGCAAGAACGTGAATTTTTTTGTGGCAAAAGAGTGAAATGTCTGAAACTGGATGTACAGGAAATGTTGAATATAAAACAAATTCTGCTCTGTAAACTTGTACCTAAAGCACAATTTAAAAAAACAAAAACTTTGTATTCCTTATGAGTTAAAAACATTTGCAAGCTTCGAAATGTAAATATTAGTATGGATTAAAAAAAAAATGAGTAAAATGTCATGGTTTGAATTATGACCCCCCAAAATATATGTCAATGTGGCTTGGCCATGATTCTCAATGGTTTGGCAGTTATGTAATGATTTAATTTGTCAGTTATGTAATGATGTAATCGTTCCTCAGGAGGTGATTTGATATCATCAGTCAATCAGTTGTAAGGGAATTAGGATGGGATGCAGCATCCTTTACTCAAGTCACAGCCTTGGTCCAATGCAAGGGGAGTTTCTCTGGAATGTGGCTTGCATCACTTTTTATCTTGCAAGAAATAAAAGGAGAGAGAAGTGAGGGAAGAGGGACCTCAGTTCCACCAAGAAAGAGTCGGGAGCAGTGTGCCATCCTTTGGACCCGAAGTCCCTGCCCTGAGAACCTCCTAGACCCAAGGGAAGATTGATGTCAAGATACATGTAGCTCTCCAAGGGACACTAGGCCTATACAGATTTTGAAAGGTGAAAAGGACTTTCCTTCCAGAGCTGACACAGAAGGCTTTTCTCTAGAGTTGATAACTTGAATTCAGACTTTTAAACTCTTAAACTGTGAGAGAATAAATTTCTGTTTGTTGAAGCACTCTACTTGTGGTATTTCTTTTATAGCAGCTCTGGTGGTGTAATGCCTAAAGCATTTGACTGCTAACCAGAAGACTGGTGGTTCAAACCCACTAGTCACTCCTCGGAAGGAAATGGGGCAATCTGCTTCCATAGTGTTACCGCCTCGGAAACCCAACGAGGGTTCGCTGTGAATTGATTCAATTTGACAGCAGTGAGTTTGGTTTTATTTTTATTTTTTGGCACTTACTAGCCAGCAGATACAGAAAGTCTTCCCTTAGAGCCAGTACCCTGAACTCAGACTTCTAGCCCTTTAAACAGTGAAAGAATAAGGTTCTGTTTGTTAAAGCCATCCACTTGTGCTATTTCTGTCACAGCACTAGCTATCTTCTAAATTTCTTGGTGTAAACAAATGAATGCTTCAGCTTTGCATCCCAGTGTTGAAACATGTCAATTGGATATTCCGTCAATTTCTGGAGCCTTGTTTTAACCAGTTCCACCTCTCATTTGTGATTTTGTTGTACTTTGGTGGTGTGTATCTTGCTGGAAGTTATGCCACTATTACTTCAAATACCAGCAGGTAAGTTTTCAGCAGAGCTTGCAGACTAACAGACTAGGAAGAAGGACCTGATGATTACGTCTAAACAGATTGACCAGTGAAAACCTTAAGAATAGAAGTGGGACATTTTCTGCTATAGTGCTGGAAAATGAGTCCCTTATGTTGGAAAACACTCTAAATACAACTGGGGAAGAGCTGCCTCCTCAAAGAAGAGTCAGCTTTAATGATGTGGATAGAGTAAAGCTTTCAGGACCTTCATTTACTTAGGTGGCATGACTAGAAATGAGAAAAAGTAGCTGCAAATGTACATTTATAATCAGAACATGGGATGTATGATGTATGAGGCTAGGAAAGTTGGAAGTGGTCAAAAAATGAAATGGAACATACAAAGGTCAGTATCCTAGGCATTAATGAGCTGAAATGGGCTGATATTATTGGCCATTTTGAATTTGACAATCACATGGTCTATGCTGAGAATGACAAATTTAAGAGAATGAGGTTGCATTCATCATCAAAAAGAACCTTTCAGTATCTATCCTGAAGTCCAGCACTGTCAATGATATGATAATAGCCATAGACCTACAGGAAGACCAGTTAATGACTATTCAAATTTACACACCAACTGCTGTTGCTGAAGATAAAGAAATCAAAGATGTTTACCAACTTCTGCAGAGTGAAATTGATCAGTCATGCAATTAAGTTGCATTGATAATTACTGGTGATTGGAATGCGAAACGTGGAAATAAGAAGGAGGATTGGTGGCTGGAAAATACTGCCTTGATGCTGGAGATCATGTGATATGATTTTGCAAATCCAATGATGTATTCATTGGAAATACCTTTTTTCAACAACATAAATCTGGATCTCACCAGAAGAATACACAGGAATGAAATCTGCTATATCTGTGAAAAGAGGGATGGAAAAGCTCAGTATCATCAGAACAAAGCCAGGGGCTGACTGCAGAATAGACCATCAACTGCTGATTTGCAAGTTCAAGTTGAAGCTGCAAAGAAAATTCAAAGAAGTTCACAGGAGCCAAAATATGACTTGAATATATCCCATCTAAATTTAGAGATCATCTCAGGAGTAGATTTGATGTGCTTAACACTAGTGACCATAGATAACATCAGGGACATCATACAAGAAGAAAGTGAAAGGATATTTAAAAGACAAAGAAAACCAAAATGGTTCTCAGAGGAGACTGTGAAATTTGCTCTTGAGTATAGAGAAACTAGGGAGCTCTGGTAGTGTAGTGCCTAAGGCACTTGACTGCTAATCAGAAGGCTGGCGGTTCAAACTCACCAGCCACTCCTCGGAAGAAAGATGGGGCAATCTACTTCCGTAGTGATACTGCCTCAAGGAACCCAAGGAGGGGTCGCTATGATTTGGGTCCGACTCGACGGCACATAACAACATAGAGAAACTAAAGTGAATGGGAGAAATGGTGACATAAAGGAGCTGAGTAGAAGACTTCAAAAGAGTTTGAGAAGACAAAGTATTATAATGAAATGTGCAAAGAACTAGAGTTAGAAAAGTAGAAGAGAACACTTGACATTTCTGAAGCTGAAAGAACTGAAGAAAAAATTCAGACCTCAAGTTACAATATTGAAGGATTCTAGGGCAAAATATTGACATAGGAACCGTGAAAAGAAGATGGAAGAAATACGTAAGAGTCACTGTACCAAAAAGAATGGGTCAACATTCAACCATTTAAGGAGTTTGGACCCACCAGCTGTTCCATGTGAGAAAGATGAAGCAGTCTGTTTTTATAAAGATTTATAGTTTTGGAAACCCTATTCTGTTCTACTCTGTCCTAAAAGGTCGCTGTGAGTTGTAGTTGACTTGATGGCAGTGGTAGGAAACATGCATAGTAGAAATAAGGTTTTGAAGTGAGGCCAGTCTGGTTCAAATTCCAGCTTCCCATTACCTATGTAAGGAGCCCTGGTGGTGTAGTGCCTAAGGCATTTGACTGGTAACCAGAAGGCTGGCGGCTCAGACCCACCAGCCACTCCTCCAAAGGAAGGTTGGGCAATCTACTTCCGTAGTGATACTGCCTCGGAAACCCAAGGAGGGGTCGCTATGAGTCAGGTCTGACTCCATGACAGTTAGTTTTTTTTTTTTTTAAATTACCTGTGTAAGGAGCTCTGGTGGCACAGTGGTTAAGCATTTGACTGCTAACCAAAAGGTCAGTGGCTGAAGCCCACTATCCACTCTGCAGGAGAAAGATAAGTCATTTTGCTTCTATAAAGATAGAAGCTTTATAAAGCTTTGGAAACTCGTCGATAGCAGTGGGTTTGGTTTATCTGTGTGGCTTGAGCAAGTTAAATAACTTCTCCAAACTTCATTTCTTCTCCAAGGGTCTCTGTAAAACATTATTAAATATCTACTTACTGGCAGTATTGTAACGGTTATCCCAGACAATATATGCAAAAAATACAGGAAGCAACTTCAACAGTGCTAGGCTATGTAAATAACTACTTCCTCTTTTTCCAGGGACACAAAAACCCACTGCTGTCAAGTTGATTCCATCTCATAGTGACCCTGTAGATTCCAACTCAGAATGACCCTATAGGACAAAATAGAATTGCTCCATAAGGTTTCCATAAGGCTGCAAATTTTTATGGAAACATATTGCCACATCTTTCTCCCACGGAATCGCTGGTGGGTTTGAACCATGCACCTATTGGTTAGCAGCTGAGCCCTTTAATGATTGCATCACCAGGGCTACTTCTTTTTTCATCAGTGAGGTGCAAACCTTTACTTTTAGATACATATTGATTAGTTTTGTATATGAAGTATATTATATTTAATAGTTTATTTATGATTACAGTGGCAGGACCTAAAACAGAACAATATGAATCTAACAAAAAATTTATTTTTGTGAAATTTTTATTTACATTTTGGTGAATTTGATTCTTACAGATTCCTTTCTTCAATGTCTCATATTACATAACTAAAGACAGAGCAATAACAAAAAAGATACAGACTAAGTTCTATTCCTCATGACATTAGCTGCTTTACTCTGGCTGTCATGTTCAACTGAGCTTTCTTTTTTTTTTTTTT
>NW_006921721.1:4377352-4379716 GCF_000298275.1 Orycteropus afer afer
CACAACAGAAGTAGATTGCCCAATCTTCCTTCTGAGGAGTGGCTGGTGGGTTTGAACCGCCAGCCTTCTGTTTAGCAGTCAAATGCCTTAGGCACTAGGCCACCAGAGAACATGGTCCCAAATGCTGATCACTGTGTCGAAGCTGATAGGCAGATTCACGGAGCAGTGAGGTGTTATCATGAAATATATGAAGAAAAAATGAAAATGACCATAGAGACAACTTACTGATTTTGTCACTAGAAATACTATTCCAATTCTCCAGGGTAATCCAGATGATCCAGAACTTTCCACAAGTGGAGTTAGTACTGCCACTGACAAAATACCAAAGTTATCTACTTCTTCATTGACAGATTTTTTATGATTTGTATGCTTTTGTATGTATGTATTAAATATATCTGTAAGTTTATATGTAATGTTTCCAACCCCCAAGGCAAATAAAGATAGGATTTATAAAGATAGTGATAATAAAAGGCAATAGTGAAAACTTAAAAAGTTACTTCACTTATGTCAGAACCAACTTATGATGGAATTGTTGGAACAGAACCCCTGGTAAGTCGAGGACTACCTGCGCTCAACATACAGGGTATCATTAATAACATCGTGAGCTTATTTTTATATAAAACTATTGTAGAGGAGATAGAGAATTAGAAAATTCATACATACAGCAAATCAATTGGAAGAATTCATTGTGAAAACTCAGAGAAAATTTCCATGTCATTATGGCCAGGGGATCATTAATTGGGCCCTTTCTTTTTCTTAAGTAACACTTCTACTCTTTTAGTTCTTTGGTATTTTTTCTTTTTGATTTATACACATTTACATTATTGTAAAACCTAAACAGAGTACAAACAGTATGTGAAGAAGCACAAGTGAAACCCTGGATCTTGCCATCTTAGTGCTACCAATATTAACATTTTTCTCAGGTTTCCTTTAACTCTGTTTTTTCCCTCTGATCTTAGTAGTATAGTTAAGATCTTTTTATATGTACACAATCTTACCAACCTTGTATTTGCTTAACACGATGTCAGCAGCACACTGAAGGTGACAGAGTGAAAATATGGAAAAAGACTCAGCCATTAATGATATAATTGAGCTGCTTCCTTTCTCATCCCTTTGTTTAAATTAGTTTAGTTGGGTACTCTGTTGATTCCAGCCAAAATCATCCTAAACTGAGAAAATATCTTGCATTAATTAGTTGTTATTCCCATGTAGATTCCTTACTTTACAATATGTGACCAGAATAAATTTCTAGAAGTAGAATTTCAAATCACTTTAAGGTTTTGACCTGAAATTTTCCTGTATTTTCTTGCCCACTAATCATGAAACTTAAAAAATAAATTTATTTTAGTGAATATATTTGGGTGTTTTAAACTAGTAGGGTTTCTTCCCTCCCTCCATTCTTTCCTTACTTCCTTTCTTTCAGTGTTCGGTTCACCATAGTGCCTATGATGTAAATTTTCCTTCATGTAGTTTTTTGAATAACTACTGGGTGCGTAGTGTACTTGTATATATTGCTTCATTTACTGTAACCCAGGAAGGTGAGTGGTATTTTTTTTTGTTCCTTCATTCAGTTTTTCAGTATTCTCCCTTTATATGGGTACCACATCTTTACACATATAATGCATGTGTTGTATAGTTTTTTTGAAACTGTACAACCTCCTCGTGTTAGTTTCCTGGGTGAATTATTTGCCTGTGTGTGTTCATCTGAGTGTGTTATATGTGGGAAAATACAATATTTTGCCCATTGTTGTTATGTGCCATTGAGTTGGACCCGACTCATAGCCACCTGCTTGAACAATTTCTCTTAGGAAGATCAGCACGAGGCCGGTCCCCATGAAGTGGAGGTCAAAGATATCCCAAATGTCCAAACTCCCATGCCATTCCATCATTTCAGACATTAACTCCTCCTCCTCCTCCCAGTAATTTCCCCAGTCTTAGCGTTCTGTATTTCGCTGTAAACGCCTCACAGAACTCACAGACACCCAAGGGTTCGTCTCACGTAGTAGTGGTGGAGGCTGGCAGGCTGGCGAGTCCCGGGTCCGTGAGTAGGTCTGGCGGATCCTCCCAACTCTCGGGGTTTGATGAACCTCGATCAGCAGATAAGATGTTGGCTGCTGTCCCAAATCCAGGGGTGAGATGAGGATGATCCAAGACACAAAGCCAGAGCAAGAGGTGGGGCTAATCTTCCCAGGAGATTCGTAGGTTTACCCTCAGGGAAGCTAAGGGTGGTGATTTGAATTATACCCTCCAGCAAGACAGGACTCAAGATACATTCCACCTGCGTTGCCCCGACAGAATTAACCTAAATCCCATCACAGAGTCAATTGCCAGTCATTATAGGGAATGACTACTACCAGCTGCCCA
>NW_006921721.1:4383546-4388353 GCF_000298275.1 Orycteropus afer afer
CTTGGTAGGGTGGAGGGTCAACGAAAGAGGGGGAGGCCTTCAACGAGATGGATTGACACAGTGGCTGCTATGATGGGCTCAAGTATAGCAGGGATCATGGAGCTGGCGCGGGATTGGGCAGTGTTTCGTTCTGATGTGCATGGTGTCGCTATGAGTTGGAAATAACTCTACGGCACCTAACAACAACAACAAATGCCCAATTTTTCTTCTAATTGCGGATACATTTAAATTTGAACTTGTTTATCCTTGGAAACTGTATCTGTTGAGTTTCTCAAAAGCTGTATGAGCACCTCTGCATACTCTTTTCTTCCTTTTTTCTCCTTACCTCCTTAATTTTGTTGAAAAAATTAGAAATGTTTGTGTATGTGTGTGTATAATATTATCTTCAAGTGTTCTTTCTGGATATTTACATTCAGATTTTAACACCATTAGCATACATTTTTGTATTCTCTATAGTTCTGCTAACTTTACTGATCACTCCTATTCATTGTATGCTTCTCTGTATGTATACTTCTACATGTCTCATATGTTCTTGAGTTCTTTTTCCTTAGTTTTTAATGATTGTCTGTCTTTCCTAAAAAATGTTCTTCCAGAAAAGGGTATGTGGAAAGTATGATTTTGAGGTTTTCTTTGTCTATTAATATATTCTTCTGCATTCCAGTAGTGAGCTCTGGTGGTGCCATGGCATTCGGCTGCTAACTGATAGGTTGGTGATTTGAACTCACCATCAGCTCCAGGGTAGAAAGATAAGGCAGTCTACTTCCATAAGGATTATAGCCCTGGAAACCCTTTGGGGGTCACTGTGAGTCAGAATTGACTGAATGGCAGTGGATTTGGGTTTCTGTATTAATAATGATAATGAAAGTATTGATAGATTTAGCTAAATTTATAACTTTTAGGTCACAGTTGTTTTCTTTTTCCTTCAGAGTCTCATAAATCATAGTCCACTGTCTTTGGGCACTTAGTATTGCAGATGAGAAACTTGATGTCCCTTTTATTCATATTCCCTTATTTTTTCCTTGATGGAGGTCTGCATGTATAGTGGACTTTTTTTTTTTTTCCCCCTCTCCCTAACATTAATTAATTCTCCTGGAATATGTGAATTGTATTTATGATTAATTCTGCCAAACTCTGAATGAATAATTTCATTCTGAAAAACTCTTATTTTATAAGTTTTGTTTCTTTTTCTATTATTTACTTAATTATTGCTTCTCCTTATTATTTCTCCCTTCTGCCTTTGGTTTCTGTCTCTGAAATTCATATTATGTGTACCTGTTTCACTGATAATTTCCAGTTTTTCATTATGTTCCTGAGTGTTGAGGGAGATTTCATTGAGCAGGTCTTCTTGAGCACCAGTTTGGCTTTCTGCCTCTTTTTCAGGCCACCACTTTTGCTTTTTACAGTTAAACACGATTTCCTGTTGTTCCTTTTTCACTGTAGCATCATCTTTTGCATCAGTGATACAGTGTCCTATTGAGTCTCACTGAGAATGTAAATTTCAAAATTTGTAAGGTTGTCTTGTTTCTTGCAGTTACTCTAATTATTCAGATTTTCCCACTTTTCTTGAAATACTGCGTCTTTTTTTGCTCATCTGCCAAAAGAAATCTACTTTGCTTATATTGACAACTGAAATATGCTTTGTCAGAGATTGTGTAAGGTCATTGTTCAGTTTTTTTCATTCCAAGCAAAAATAGGAAAAAAGTTAGATTTATTGTCATTTCTCACTGGCAGCTCAGAGTTCTAACAGTTTGTGTGGGTTAGGGATGCAGTTGTAGGCAGTGGGAGACAGCTGCAGGGCAGTTCCCCCTTGTTCAGGAACAGTCTCCCTTTTGTATCTGCCTTGGCAGCTCTCAGCCTATTGGGGTAATATCCCTTCCCCCTGAATAGCTGACTGGCAGAGGCTCCAGCATGATTCATTCTCCAGTGCTGGTCTTACCTCCAACCTCTGCTCCAAGCGAGGAGCCTGTAGGCCCTGAAGAGGGCATCCAGCGGGGCTTGGCCTGTTTGTGCACAGTGAAGGGGTTAAGAGTTTGAGCTTGAGTCCGATAGCCATTTGTTCCAATTCTGGCTTTGCTGCTTATCAGCTGTACAGCATGGGGCATTTTGTTTAACCCTCTGAGCACCAGATCCCTCATGGGTATGGTATTTTGTAATTTGGTAATAGCTTAAAGGAGAATGTCTAGCTCTCAGTAACTGATGCCTGGCTCTTGTTTCATTGTTGATGTTCCAGTGATTAGCCACTGATCTGGCTCTCCACTCACTGTGCTCTTTTCTTGATCATCTCCTGCTGACTGTCTTCAAGTGCTCAGGTTTGTGGACAGGGTCCTTTGTCACGTGGCCAGTTAGTGGTGGAGAATTTTCCCACTTGAGTTAGTTGGGTCATTCCAACAAGGAATAATGGATGAGAGGAGAGAGTTATATGCATCATCTTGGTTGCAGACACTCATATGTAGTTATTTGAACCACCTGAAATTTATTTTGATAAATATTATGAGAGTAAGAGTCGGCTTTTTTTGAACCAAGTAATTAAGGCAGCACCTTTTATTATATAATTGACTCATCTTTCCCTCTGTTATTTGAAATAACTTTTTAGTATGCTAATTTTAGTATATAAGGAGCTCTGGTAGTGTAGTGCCTAAGGCACTTGCCTGCTAACCAGAAGGCTGGCGGTTCAAACCCACCAGCCGTTCCTCGGAAGGAAGGTTGGGCAATCTACTTCCATAGTGATACCGCCTTGGAAACCCAAGGAGGGGTCACTATGAATCCGGTCTGACTCAGCGACACATAACAACAACAACAACAACAACAGAACAACAATTTATATATATGCTTGGGTTTATTTCTGGGCTTTTAGTTCTATTCCATTGGTCAGTCTTTTTAACTTGGTACATTGCCACTGTATTTGAGTCTTTCTTCAGTGGCAGGATAAAATAATTGAGCTTAGTTTAAGTGCACAAAAATGTTATTAATACATTTAAAACGCTGCAATATACAGCAGACTTTTTTTTTATAGCAGTGAAAGCATATACAACAAAAAATTAAGCAGTTCATGCTGTATGAAAAGTGAATTTACTCTGTAAATCTTCACCCAAATCCTAATTAAAAAAAAAAAAAAGTAAACTGAAAAAAAAAAAAAAAATTAAGCAGTTCAACAAATTTCTCCACGTACAATTCAGTGACATTATTGATTACATTCTTCAATGTCAAGAGAGCAAACTGGAATTTCTGTTGATATGAAAGCAAAGTTTGTTGAAGAAGTAGTATGATTTAGATTGGGGAGCATTTCCATGAGGATTCACAAAAGTACTGTGTCAAGAGGAAATTTTTACAGAAAATCTGTGAATTTACAAGGAAAAATACTCTGCTTGGTTGGCACTTACAAAACTATGCTTTAACAGACTCTAGACAATTCTAGGATCCAGTAAGCATTGTTTTGTTAATCATAAATTTTGAGTCAGTTAAAATCTTGTTAATCTGTGGATATTTGGAGGCCAGTCTGAGTGAATATCCTTCCTGGGAACACACTGTGAGGAGGAGGAGGAGGAGGAGGAGGAGGAGGAGGAGGGGAGTCCACAGGCTTTCTGAGGTATGGTTACTAACTTGTAAAAGTCAGCTCAGAATAAGGAGTCAGCAGCAGAAATGGAGTCCAGCCTACATCTTTTGCAGAAGCCTCTCCTTTTGCCAAGGACCTGTTTCTTTTTAGCTTTTTCACATCCAGTTGTGCAACCGTTCTCACTGCCTTTTTCCAAATTTTCCCACCTACCATTAACATCCATCACTCATCTGTCAGTTTGTTGTACTGTAGTGGCTTGCATGTTGCTGTGAGGCTGGAGGCCATGCCATTTGTATTTTAGATACCAGCAGGGTTACCCCTGGTGGACAGGTTCCAGCAGAGCTTCCAGACTAAGACAAATTTGGAAGAAGGAAGGGGCCATCCACCTCTCATAAAATTGGCCAGGGAAAATCTTATGAATAGCTGTGAAACACTGTCTGATATATTACTGGAAAACTTCACGAATAGCCCTGAGACATTGTCCAATATAGTGTCAAATGATGAGCCCCTCAGGTTGGAAGGCACTCAGAATACAACTGGGGAAGAGCTATATCCTCAGAGTAGAGCTGACCTTCATGATGTGGATGGAGTAAAGCTTTCAGGACCTCCATTTGCTGATGTGGCATGACTCAAAATGAGCAGTAACAGTTGCAAACATTCATTAATATTCAGAACATGGAATGTACACAAAATGAATCTGGGAAAATTGGAAGTTGTCAAAAATAAAATGAAATGCATAAAAATCGATATCCTAAGTATTAGTGAGTTGAAATGGACTGGTTTTGGCCATTTTGAAACAACCATATGATCTACTATGCCTGGAATGAAAAACTGAAGAGAAACAGCATGGCATTCATTGTCACAAAGAATGTTTCAAGATCTATCCTGAAGTAGAATGCTGTCAGTGATAAGATAATATCCATACGTCTACAAGGAAGGAAGGTTGGGCAATCCTACTTCCGTAGTGATACTGCCTCGGAAACCCAAGGAGGGGTCACTATGAGTCAGGGCTGACTCGAGGGCACATAACAACAACAACAACAACAAGGAAAACCAGTTACTACTACTATTATTCAAATTTATGCATCAACCACCAAAGCCAGAGAGGAAATTGAAGATTTCTATTAACTTCTGCAGTCTGAAATTGACCAAACATGCAAGCAAGATGTGTTGATTAACACTGATTATTGGAATGCAAAAGTTTGCAACAAAGAAGAATCACTGGTAGTTGGAAAATATGGCCTTGGTGATAAA
>NW_006921721.1:4388710-4422254 GCF_000298275.1 Orycteropus afer afer
GTGGCCATACATGTGGACTTCGCCAAATGGAATACACAGGAATCAGATAGACTCTTATCTGTGGAAAGAGGCAATGGAGAAGCTCATTATCTTCAGCCAGAACAAGGCCAGGAGCTGACTGTGGAATAGACCATTAACTGCTGTTCCTGGGAGAAAGATGAGGCAGTCTGCTTCTGTAGAGATTTACAGCCTTGGAAACCCTATGAAATAGTTCTACTCTGCCCTGTAGGGTTGCTGAGTCTGAATTGACTCGATGACATTGGGGAGTGGTCATGTATAAATAATAATTGCTATTTCATGTAAGTGAGATTGTACAGTATTTATCTTTTTTTGTCTGATTTACATTTCTCAGTATGTTTTCTAGTTACATCCATGTTGTGGCATGCATCAGGACTTTATTCCTCTTTATGGCTGAGTGATATTCTATTGTATGCATATACCACATTTTGTTAATCCACTTGTTTTAATTGTTTCCACCTTTTGGTTATTGTGAAAAGTGCTACAGTGAACATTGCTGTATATGTGTCTGTTTGTGTCACTGCTTTCAGGTCTTTTGAATATGTACCTAGGATTGGGAATGCTTGGTTATGGGGTCATTCATTGTTTAACTGTTTGAGGAACCACCAAACTTTTCTGCAGTGACTGCCCCAGTTTACATTTCCATCAGTAATAGATGATAGTTCTTTTTTCTCCCAACCTTGTCAACACCAAATGTTTCTGTTTTTGTAGTCATTACCTTTCAAAAGGAGATGACATGGTATCTCATTGTAGTTTTGGTTTGCCTCGCTGTAATAACTAATGACTTTGTGCACCTTTTCATATGTTTATTGGCCATTCAAATAGTCTCTGACAATCTGAACTTTTCTTATTTTGTAATCTAGCTTCCAAAACTGGAATTCAAAAAAGTGTAAAGGTTCTTATCTTCTTTCATGATCTTCTTTATCCCTATTTCCAAGCATATATTCCAGTAAAATCTGAGAAAGCTGGAATTTGTGTAAGGTGTCAACTTGTCAAAGAAGGAAAATGAAAATATTTTCCACTAAAGCAAATGATAGAAAAAGCAGTAAGGCTGCACCTTGTCAAAGATCTGGTGGCATAGTGCCTAAGGCATTTGACTGCTAACCAGAAGGCTGGCAGTTCAAACCCACCAGTCACTCCTTGGAAGGAAGATTGGGCAGTCTACTTTCATAGTGATACTGTAGCCTTAGAAACCCAAGAAGGAGGGGTTGCTGTGAGTTGGATGCGACTTGACAGTTGTTGTTGTTGTTAGGTGCTGTCGAGTTGCTTCCAACTCATAGCGACCCCATGCACAGCAGAACGAAACGCTGTCCAATCCTGCACCAGCTCCATGATCCCTGCTATACCTGAGCCCATCATCACAGCCACCGGGTCACTCCATCTCGTTGAAGGCCTCCCCCTTTTTTGTCGACCCTTCACCCTACCAAGCATGACATCCTTCTCCAGGGAATGGTTCCTTCTGACAACATGACCAAAATAGGTGAGACGAAGTCTGGCCATCCTCGCTTCCAAGGAGCATTTCGAGTGTACTTCCTCCAGGACAGATGTGTTAGTTCTTTTAGTAATCCATGGTACTTTAGCATTCTTTGCCAGCACCACAGGTTAAAAGCATCAACTCTTCTTGACTTGACAGTAGTGAGGTTTTTTTTATTTGTTTGGAAATCTTTACGGAAGTAGATTGCCCCATCTGCCTTCTGTGAAGTGGCTGCTGGGTTTGAACTACTGACCTGATTAGCAGCCAAATGCCCTATCCACTATGCCACCAGAGCTCCATTTATCAATGAAGATTATGAATTAAGGCAATAAAGAGCAAAGAGGACAGATTTAATTTATACTAAGGTAGAATTGGGAGCTCTGGTGGCACAGTGCCTACACCATTTGACTGCTAACCAGAAGGCTGACAGTTCAAACCCACCAGCCACTCTTTGGAAGGAAGACTGGGCAATCTGTTTCCATAGGGAGACTGCCTCGGAAACCCAAGGAGGGGTTGTTAAGAGTCGGAATCGCTTCAATGGCAATGAGTTTGCTTTTTTTTTTTAAGGTAAAATCGACAGGGTTCAGCAACCTATTGGGAGGAAGAGATAAACTTAAATTATATAAATTATCCTATGATTTTAAATTTTAGTGAATGTAGTATGCCTAAATAAGTACAAGTCAGTGCATTTATCAAAATTCTTAAATAGATTGACTTAAATGATTGTAGAGTAGTATGATTGAGCATCTGTTCAGTGTAGTCCCTCAAAGACAAAGAGAAACTGGTTAAAATGAGATCAGAGAGTTAATCTATCTTCACACATAAGTACCCATTCATGAAATGCTATGCTGTGTAAGTCAGAAAATACTGATTTCATTCATTGTATTACATATATAACTCCTTGGGAGAAGGCTGGCTAGTGAAAATATTGGGTACTGCTAAAGTTTTTGGACTTTCATTTTGCAGGGCTTAAGTTGATACTGCTGAATATTCTGTACAGTAATAATTTATATATGTTTGCTTTACACAGTGACCTTTGGTAGAGGGTGGGTGTGGTATGCCAGCCTTAGCTCAAGATTCTTCAGACTTTCAGAATCTTTTTTCATGTAATTAATTATTGTAAAGAATTTTAGAAAATATTTTATTTGCACCTAGTTTCTCTATTTTCCTCACACACAAAAAAAATAAATAAATAAGGGATGACTAATAAACAGAAGATCTGTTCCTATGGTTTCTCTGTGCATTTAATGAGTTTATATGTAACCATTCATGTTGGCACAGCTTAAAATCAAGCATATTTTCCATGGGAGGTCAAGATACACAGAATTATGTCTGGTAATAGACTATCTTTCAACATATAATTTTGCTATTATAGATTTATCTCTATTTTTATGTTACATCATGTGGTTTGTTATTTTAAGAAACAGTGATGCACAATTCCATGGAACTTATGGGAAAGATTCACTATGGAAGAAGAGATAATGCAATTTTGATTTATGGGATTTATTAACATTCATGAGTATACATTATGTATCTCAAAAACCCATAAGAAGAAAGGTTGGTTATTGGGGGATGGGACATCTTTATGCTCTGGTTCTTCAAGATAACATGAGATTTTTCAGCCATTATTGCTAAATTGTCATTTTCTATCAAGTAAAAACATAGAAAGCAATATTTACTGTTGTATGTTTATTTGACTTAGCAGAGTAAAGATGTAATATCTTTTTACACCTCCTTTGTATTACTATAAAGCATTTCAGATGCACTGACAACTTGTCTTATATTCCATGCCCAATGTAGCATTAAAATGGATACATACAGAAACTCTCAATGTGCCCCCTAATTACCTAGGGTTTCAAAGATCTTCAGATTACTCACTTTTCAAGCTAATTAACGGTGTTGTAAAGTAATGACAAATCTAAAAACAAATTCTGTTAAATTTTACCTGTTGTATTGTTGTTATGTGTTATGTTATGGAGTCGGACCCAACTCATGGCGACCCCTGCTTGGGTTTCTGAGGTGGTCTCTACAGAAGTAGATTGCCCAACCTTCCTTCCGTAGAGTGGCTGGTGGGTTTGAACCCTCAGCCTTCTGATTAGCAGTCAAGTGCCTTAGGCACTGTGATACCAGAGCTCCAAAATTTTACCAAGCATTTCATTTATTTCCATTCATAAGGTCTTTCAGAGTGTCTGGTATGCCATATTGATGGAAATCAATAAAATTTTCCAATTTCTGTCTTAGAAAAGTAATTTGACTTTGTGAGGGCTTTCCTCATTTTAAAAATATGGACAAATAGCATCTCTTGAAATTTGCCTCCACCACCAGTCAGGCTGTCCACACTGGAAATGTTGATAGTCATCTTTGGCTCCTTCCCTTTCCTTTGATTCCTTAGAAATGTATCTAGGATTTGATTCTTTCATTGTTCCTCTGCCACTACTGTATTCTAACACTTTGGTTATTACATGGAGTAAGCTATAATTGGCCATGTAGCCTTTAGTTTTTCTCCCATCTAATTCAATCAACTTGCTTAATACCGCCAAAATTATCTTTTGTAAACATTCCTTTTGATTATATAACCTTGCCCTTGCACAGATGGCTCAGAAACTCTCCTTTGTTTCTTTTTTCATAAGGTACCAAGCCTAATTCCTCCAAAACCAAAGTTATAGTTGGATTTCAATACTGGATAGGTAGGTATCATGCTGCCCTACCCTGCTGGAGTGGGCAAGTGAATTCCTTTAATATAATTTTGTCAAGGTTCCTCTTGCAGATCTGCTCCAGGGCTGCTGTGTCCACATCTGTCTTCTGATTACTGTGTGTCTGGCAATTTTATGGAGACTACAGTTTTAGAAAGAGAGTCATTCTGTTATGTTTTTAAGGTATAAAATTTTGGGTCTTTCTGCCACAAGTTGCTACCTGGAAGAGAGCAGAATCCATCTATAGATTTAGAATGGTGGTAGCCAGGGCACTCTGAATCACTGCTCTCATTTTGGTATTTCATTGAGCCCCTCATGGACATTCATCATGCACCTGTCACTGTAGCATGAGGGTAAGTACAGTGGTAAGTAGGATGACAAAGAGACTGGGCCCTCCTGTGACTTATGAAACCAAAAACAATAGTTAAATCTGTGTAATTCCTCTAATGATACCGTCTGGATCCTTGCTAATGGGAGGAATCATATTGTTGCATGCTCAAGGGTGTGCTTGGTTTCTCTTGACTGTGAGTGACTGAGGCTGAGGAGCAGGTGACATTGCTGATGCTGGTCATCAAGGACTACCCACTCAGCTTCTCTGATCTGGTGCGTACTGTTCCTGGTGATTCCTGGTGGGTTACCCTTCACCACTGCACTGAGAGTATGTGTTCATTTTTCTGTCCTCTTTTCTATTTCCCATTCTTTCTTTCTCACATATTTTTATGACCTTTTTCAAACACCTCCTCCATGCTAAGTACTATATGTTGTTGTTGTATGCCGTTGAGTCAGCCCCGACTCATAGCGACCCCTCCTTGGGTTTCCGAGGCAGTATCACTACGGAAGTAGGATTGCCCAACCTTCCTTCCGAGGAGTGGCTGGTGGGTTTGAACCGCCAGCCTTCTGGTTAGCAGTCAAGTGCCTTAGGCACTATGCTACCAAAGCTCCTAAGTACTATATGTACTCAAAATAAAAGTACTGTAGGTATTTAAAAAATCAAAGATAAAAATTTAAAAAGTCCTCAAGGGTACTCATAGTCTAATGGGGAGATGGCCTTGCTATTGACAGTATGATGCAGTGTGGCCTGACATAGACCTGTGCATGGTACATTATGATTCGGAGCTAAACTATGCCTGGGAGGTTATGCTTCTGTGGGAAAGCCGATAGTCATAAACACTGGTGAGGGAGGGAGGGAGTCTGGGAGAATCATACCCACAACTGCAAGGAGAGAAGGTTGTGCTTAAATATTAGCCATGGAGGGTTAAATTACTAAGAAAACAAAATACAAATGCAGGTAATAGAATGTCTATGTTAGACTTTCTATAATAGAAAGTCTAGAATATAAAAGAAGCGATTTGCAGACACAGAAAGTGCTTATTAGTAATAAAATACTTGGATTTAAGGCCTCTTGGGAGTTTATTTCCCTAAAGGCTTTTGCTACTATTGTTAGGACAATTCCATGTACAGGTATACCCCGCTTTTCAAAAATTTGCTTTCCACCACTTTGCTTTTATAAAAGACCTGCTTAGTACCTGTTTTCGCTAGTGGAAAGAAATCCAAAGAGGATTTTCGCTTTTGAGAAAAATGGCAAAAAGTGAAGCTAGCGGTTTGTTTCGCAATTAGCTGTTAAAGAGGCGGCGGTACTCTGAGCGGTGAGAGTAGCATCACCAGGCTCCTTCCTTGGAACGACACTGTACATCCAGTATTTTTACTTTATGTAGGTTTTGTGTTTATCGTTATCATTCCTTCTTTACTGTATGTTGGTGTTATTTTAGGTTTTATATGTTATTTGGTGTGATTTGGTCATTTATATTTTGGCTCAGGGAACACTCAACATTTTTTCCTGTATAACCTAGTGGTAATTGCTGCTTTCCTTTACACCGTTTCAGCTTAGGAAAGGCTTCATAGAAATGCTCCACTTTGGATAGCAGGGGAAACCTGTGTTTCCATGTATTTTATTTTTGTTTGTAATCTCTCACCTGCTGTATCAGTCACCTTAAACCTTATTTTATTAATTAAAAAATAAAAGCAAAACACTGAAGATTTTGTTACACGATTGTTATTTTTTAAATTCTAAACTGTGAAGGACTTCATAGCCTTTGGGTGGTTAAAATGCCGAGGGGCAATGACTTTAATAAGCATGCCTTTTTGAAGCACATGACTGCAAATGACCAGAATGGCTGTTAATGTTTTTTAAAGCAGGAATGCCATTAAAGCCCTAGGTGTTGAAATAAAAAACAGTCACACCTCTTCAGCGCCAATTGCTGGAGTGCTATAGTTTTGAGAAAAACAAAACAAAACAGCACCCAAAACACGATTGTCTGTGTGTGATTCAGCAAAGTTGTTGAAGTCTGATATAGCAGGCTTATTCATGGGAGGAATGAGCTCCTTGGCAGAGTGGACCCAATGCTGGACAGCACCCAGCTTGAGCCCCTGGATGCCTTAATGCACTGCCATTGCTTCCTCACAGCAGCTCTGTCTGGGGAGAAACTTCCTACAGAGATGCATAATGTATTGTAGAAGACTCTGATCGTTTATTTACTATATGTGATCTGAGTGCATATAATGAGAACTTGACAGTTGTTATTACAAATAATTATAGAGAAATCAAATAATCATAGATAAAAGGGTTTTTTCCCTCCTTTTTCTGTCAGGTATGTTTTCTAAGAATTTCTGCAACATTTTTAATCCTTAAATGAATTGGAGGCATTTTTTTCCCCTTTAAACAAATCATTGTCAAAACTACAAAAAGATGTTGACTGATGGCCTGTTGTTCAAAGTTTTTCTGTTTGCAAATTGCAGGAGGCTGCTTTCCTTCAGTTTGTATTGATGAGCAATGTGTGATCTATTAGACAAGTATTCTCTAAAAATTCAAGGTCTTCAAAACACAGTGCCCACCCCCCCAAGTTACTTCAGTGGTGGCAAAAATAACAATTGTCCCCTGGGAAATGAAGCTCATTGCTATGGTAACTAATGAAGGTTGCATCATTCTAGGGTACATTGTTAAAAGCCTGGATTTCAACATGAGTAGATGCCCCATCTTATTTTATTCAGTAGCTTAGCAACCTGTGGTATACTATTTGTCACCAACCCCAATCTTCTCTCTCCTCTCAGAAAAGTGACCTATATAGATAGTTTTTTTATTGTAGGCACGTTTTCACTGTGAATGTAGTTCAGTTCTTAGGTATGTTTATAATGACCTTATTTTCTGCACCAAAAATCAGGGCACATGCTGTGTCTGAAAGGTAAAAAGAATTTTTTTTCCTACATCTTTGACTGCCCTCTCTAAGATCTTTGAAGATCTTTTTCCCTCTGTAACCCGAAATGGTTAGTATTATCCAGAGGTTTTTCTTTGGCCCTCTTTTCTACTTACTCACTCTTGACTTAGCTATTGCTATGTGCTGATGACTCCCAAATCTTAATTTTCTCCTTGGGTCTCCTTCCTGAACTCCAAAATAGGCAATTCAGACCTCAGCAGCCCTAACGGGATCTTTCCCAAACTCAACATGTTCAAAATGGATTTAACATTGCCCTGCACAAAAATCAGTTATAGATGAATGGCACCACCATTCACACAGCACCCCACATCCAGTCAGTCCCCAAGTCCAGAATATTCCACTTCTTGAAGTGTGTCCTCCTCTCTCTGCTATGATTTCATCTTTTTTGGCCTGATTTACTGCCCATAGCCTCCAAACTGGCTGCTCTTCTTTCAGGCTTCCTACAAATAAACAAACGAGATTGTGTGAATGGCCACTTATCGTCCTCCTTTGGCTCCCCAGGTCCTCCGAGTCAAGTCCACCCTCGTTAGCATGGCACACTAGGCCCCTGGTGACCTGCTTTTAGTGTTTTGTCCCAGCTTGTTTCTCATTACTCCCACCTGGCACTCTCCCCTGCCTGTTTTTGCCTCCTTGGGCTACATATGCTTCTCCCCAGGAACATGGCTCTTGCTCACCCTCCTCCTTTTTCTCTGGCAAATGCCTGCTCATCATTTCAGACACCATCATTTCCAGGAGCTTTCTCTGACATCACTTAATCCTTAGCTTTCTAGATAGAATTAGGGCCCCCATGTGCTCCTGGAAAAGCATAGACTTTTCCCTACTTTAGCTCTCATCTTACTGTATTGTAATTTCTACCAGTCTGCCTCTCCCAGTGGATTGTGAGCTTTCTGTGGACAGAGGTGTACCAGTTTGTCTTTGTGGTTTCAGAGCATTACACATACTGGTATCTGTAGGGTTTAATAAATGCTTATCAAATGAATTAATGAATCAACAAATAAGTGAATGAATACACACTTGCAGGGCACTGAGGCAGAAGTCCTAATTTCTAGACTTTAATTTTATTGGGAAATTGAGTTGTTCCAGACCTTGTAGTCCGTTGTCCTGATCAGTATAAGTAGAGTCTTAATTAAAGGTTGCTAGACTGTATGGCAAAGAGTATGTTTTTCCTGGTTAGGATGGGGACAGGAGGATATACACACACACAGATGTGTGTATACATAGACAAACCTATATGTTTTATATATTCAGTTTAGCAACTGAATATGTTTCTCTGTGTGTATACACACACATGCATATGTATGTCTCACTCACTGTCATCGAGTCGATTCTGACTCATAGCAACCCTCTTTGGGTTTCTGAGGTGATAAATCTTTACAGAAGTGGATTGCCCAGGCTTCCTTCCACAGAGTGTCTGGTGGGTTTGAACTGCCAACCTTCTGGTTAGCAGTCAAATGCCTTAGGCACTGTGCCACCAGACCTCCTTTATGTATGTCTATTTATATGTAAATATGTACTTATGTGTGTACATATTCATATACATATATATTCAGTTCAGCAACTGAATATGTGTTTCTTTGTGTGTACGTGCAAGGTAGCCTGGTGGCATAATGGTTAAGTGCTTGGCTACTAACTGAAAGGATGGTAGTTTATTGCAGCATTTGTTTGTGTGTGTATTCATCTGGGGAGACTCTGTAGGTTCCAGAGTTGGGTTGGCTGTAATCTTTAAGGAAGCTGCTTGCCAGACATGGATCTTCTGTGGTGCTGCTGGGTGGGTTCAAACAAGCGGCTTTTGGGTTACTAGCCACCCAGGGACTTTGAAAGGTTGATACTTTGAGCCCACCAGCTGCTCTGTGGGAGAAAGATGTGGCAGTCTGCTTCCATAAAAATTACAATCTTGGGAACCCTATGGGGCAGTTCTACTCTCATACAGGGTTACTATGGGTCCAGATCAACTCTACAGCAGTGGGTTTTTGTTTGTTTGTTTTGTTACATACAGTTGAATGCAGCAGTTGTGTCTGACTATACTGCTAGTTTTTGTATCTCAGAACAGTTCATAAAAAGAAAATCAAGATGGGTATCTTATAAGAAGGGGCCATGTGACTCTCCTGCTTGATTGAACTTTTGAGTCAAGTCCTATCTGCATGGTCATAGTGGCTCCTGAGCTCAAAGCTGTGCTCAAGGAGGTGGCATTCACCCTAGTTAAGGCTGTAGCTGAGGCAGGCATGCAGTTTGTTTCTTTGGAGGGAGTTGGGGTGGGATGGGAGGCTGAGTGGGAATGCCCTTCCCTTTCTTATTTCTTTAGGGTATTAGTGGGGGCCGTAAGTATAAAAATAAGCATTTACAGTTTTGTCACATCATCTCACTCTAACACAGTTTAGAGATTTCTGTAATCAGTGCAGCTTCTTTGGCGTCTCTCTGCACAGACCTCTTTGGAGATATAGTCAGAGAACTTGCTGACTGGTGAGAGGTGGGTGGGAGTGGCTGTAGGCAGGGATTTTCAATAGTCCTTTTGATCTTTCACAAGCAGTGAGCAGTACTTTAGTACCTGATGTGGTGCTTGGTCCTGGGGTGGATGCTAAGTGTGGTTCCTTCTCTGACTGTGTTTACGACTTGGTCAAGGAGGCAGACCATTACCTAGTTGTGAGATTTTGGTAAATGCTGTAGTTTACTGAACATTTGTTTTAACTTATGAAATAAAATAAAATAAAATTTAATTTAATTTAGGTAAGGAATAAGGGCTAATGCTTAAAAGTAATTTTCACCCACGGAAATGTGGCCAGCTTGAACAAATGTTAGAAAGTGAATGGGAGTAGACCCACAAGTATATATATGTTTGGCAGAAGATGTTTCTACCTATATATTTGCATGTGCTGCAGATATATCTATGGATATAGTAGAACATACAGAAGGCAAAGTTTTGACAACTTCTTAGCCATAACCATATGCATTGAGAGAATGAGTCACCGGACTTGGGGACTTAGAACCACATGTCTTGGGGGACATCTAAGCCAATTGGCATACCCTAGTTCACAAAGGCAGTTTTCTAAATACTAGTAACAACTGGGGTCTTAAAAGATTAGAAACAACCATCTAAGGTGCAACTATTAGTCTCGGAGGAAAGAAGAGTGAAGGAAATCAGAGACATAAGGAAACAATTGGTCCAAAGCACTACTGGAACCACATGCGAACCACAGTCTTCATTACTCTGAGACCAGAAGAACGGTGTGGTGCTGGGCCACTGGTAATGACTGCTCTGGTTGGTATCACAGTGGAAGGTCCCAGGCAGAGTGAGAATAAACATTGTAGAACAAAATTCAAAATCATAAAAAAAGATCTGTGGTCCTTAGACACCCTTCAAGCCTGGAACTGAACCCATCTCTGGAAATTATCTTTCAGCCAAACAGTAGACAGGCCTACAAAGTGAACAGTAACACCAGGGAGGAACATACTCCTCTGAACAATCAACCAACCATACGAAAAGAAAAGGACAGCATTTGCCCAAAATAAAGATCAAAAGGGAGGGAGGAGGGAAGAAAGGAGGACAGATGGACATAGGGAACCCAGAGAGGTAATGGGAAGAGTGGGAATATTGTGGGGATTGCAACCTATGTCAGGAAACAAAATATGTATAAATTGTTGAATGGAAAGCTAATATGTGCTGTAAACTTTCACCCAAACCGTAATGAAAAGTTAAAAAAAAAAGTGTAGTCAACTTTTTTAAGAAAATGCTGTTTCCAAAACAGTCCCACTGCTGCTTGGGCTGAGGCTGCTGTGGGGAATTTATCTTGTTCATTTTGAGGTGAGTGTGGCTTCTGTTGACATGTCCACTTGTCAGTTCCTTTACTGAGAGCTTGGGAGAGAAAAGAGGCAGAGGGAAAAAAGAAAGGCGGCCAGGACATGGCAGGGCATACAGCAGTGCACTAGGGCCTTTTGTAGGGGTAAAAGGTACATTTCCACTGAGGTGGTACATTTTTCTTCTCCAGTACACTGACCTCTACTGGCCGAAGTAACTCTGCTAATCACAGTTGCTATATTCTTAAACCTTTTTTTTTTCTTAAGGGTATAAGTTTTCACTAATTTTGAAGCATTTAGTGTTGCTTTTTAAGTATGACTTACAGAAAAACTTATTTTTACTTGCAGGCTTTGTAAGGTGGATTTTACATTTATATAAGCAATCCCCAGTTGTCAAAATTGCACTTTTTTTGACCTAGGATCCAGTACTTTAAAAAAAAAAAAAAAAAAGCCTTAATATTTCAAACTATTATCTTTTAAAACTAATTATCTCTGAAGAATAAAAGGACAGGTTTTTTTAATATGATTTTATTTTTAGATTTAAAAACATCAGTTATTCTTAATACATGTTGGTTTAAGACAGGCAGTATGTTTATTGAAGAGAGCACAGAATTTAAAATAAATTCATCCATTCACTAGCTCAGGCAAATCACTTAAGCCCCCTGGGCTTACTTGTTCATCTCTAAACTGACCATTTCTAATTCATAGGACTAATGTAAGAATTTACCATACACGCAAAGTGATTTTATACATATTTATTGCTGTTAATCAAAGTTAAACCTAATATTATCTTGTTACTCTTTTAACCTATATAGATTCAAAATTCTAATGATGTGTGTCTTCTTCACCTGAAATATTTAGAAGTACCGTTCAAACCCACCAGCCACTCCTTGGAAGGAAGATTGGGCAGTCTACTTCCGTAGTGATACAGCCTCAGAAACCCAAGGAGGGGTCGTTATGAGTCGGATACGACTTGATGGCAGTGGGTTTGGGTTATTTAAATTAGGAGCTCTGGTGGCATAGTGCCTAAGGCATTTGACTGCTAACCAGAAGACTGGCAGTTCAAACCCACCAGCCACTTCTTGGAACTAAGATTGGGCAATCGACTTCCATAGTGATGTTGTTGTTGTTATTTGCCATCGAGTCAGATCCGACTCATAGTGACCCTTCCTTGGGTTTCTGAGGCAGTATCACTACGGAAGTAGATTGCCCAACCTTCCTTCTCAGGAGTGGTTGGTAGGTTTGAACCGCCAGCCTTCTGGTTAGCAGTCAAGTGCCTTAGGCACTATGCTACCAGAGCTCCTTCCGTAGTGATACTGCCTCAGAAATCCAAGGAGAGGTTGCTATGAGTTGGGATCAATTCAATGTCGGTGAGTTTGGTTTGGAGTTTTGGGTTATTTAAATATATAACCTACTCCTCACTTAATTGACTATCTCATTATTTGACATTTCACATTTACAACAACTTTGAAAAATTTCTGAGGCAGGCCTCCAGTGGTCCGGGTACCATGCAGACCTGGGCCTGCGGCACCCTCTGTAGGCCACCCTAAACGATATACTGGAGACCCTGGTGATGACTTTGCCACATGAGGGATGATGGCTGGCTGGCTGTGGACACCTTTTCCTGTTCATCTGTGACATCTTGGTCTGGCGACAGAGTGCATGAGGCAATGGCAAGATGATAGAGGGTTGTGAGTGGGTAGAGAAAGTCAAGTGAGAGCCCAAAGGTGCTGGGGAGGTTGGTGGGGCAGGGTGAAAGGAGAAGGAAGAGGGAACCATGTGAGGGTGTAGGGCTGGGACAGATGGAGGACGAACAAGGTCCCTACTCAGTGTGGGCGGTGGGAGTTGGCAGGCCGTGAGTAATACTCAGCCCCCCGCCCCATGTTCGTGGTCTCTGTGGTGGTAGGGAAAATGTCATGGGGAAAGAAGGCCTACCATGTCACTTGCATCCCAGGATATGCCAGGGACACCTAATGGGTGGTGAGCAACTGGCGGGAGGTGACACTGGTGCCAAAGATGGGGTGTGGCCCACAACTCTCAAATCATGCCGGTTTCACATAATAATCTGGTCTTTGGAACCTAACCAGTTGATGAGTGGGTGTGTAATTAATACCTTATCATTTATAAGTTTGAAAGACCATAGACTTTGTTTCAGTTACCATTACAATAGCATAACATGCTATGTGCACATAGTTTAGGTGCTGACTTTAGCTCTAATCCTCATGGAAGATGCTACTCCACTTGTAATCTCCACTCAGATAACCTACAGGTATTTTAAATTCAGTAGGTCTTAAAACGAAATTCTTTGTGACTTTGCTCCCATATTAGGGAAGTGGTTCTGTATAGTGAAGTAGTTTGAGAGTGTAGCCTCTGAAGTTAGACTGCCTGGATGCAAATTGTGGCTCTCTCTGTGCCTCAGAGCCCTTATCTGTAAAACAGGGATAATCATTGTGTCTGCCTTGTAAGATGGTTTGGAGATTAGACTTGGGATTTTGTTGGCAAAACAGTTCCTCCAAAGCCCAGTGGACTTCTATCTGGTTGCTTCCACTAAGATCCATAGCATATAAACTCTGCCAGAGATCATACCTAGACTGAGACTTTTGCTTTCTGTTTATTGGCTTATGTGCTATGCTCATCCCTTTCATGTCAGTATAACTAATGTTGGGGAAGAAGAGGAAAATGAATTTGGGGTAGGCAGCCAGCTGTTTCTGTCACATCCAACTACTTTCACTCATCCCACAAATACTTATCATATATCTACCATGTGCCATGAACTCTGCCAGACTCTGAGTCGACACTAAAACTAAAACTTGTTGCTGTCAAGTTGCTTCCAAATTAGGGTGACCCTATAGAACAGAGTAGAACTGCCCCATAGAGTTTCCAAGGCTATAAATATTTACAGAAGCTGACTGCCACATTTTTCTCCAGCAGAGCAGCTTGTGGGTCTGAGCTATCAACTTTTGGTCAACAGCCAAGTGCTTTAACCACTGCATCACCAGAGCTTTAGTGAGCAAGAAGAGTATGTGTTTATCATCATGTAGCTTATTTTCTAGCAAAAGAAACGGATAATAAACATATTTACAGAGAGGTAGATCAAATAACAGACTGTGGTTAAATGCCTAGGAAATAAATGAAGTTATATAATAGATAATGCCATCATCTCTCAAGAGTCAGGCCCTCCTTGGAAACCTTGAATCCACCATACCTGCCCCACGTGAATTAGATGCTTTTCCTTCATGGCCTTACGTGGATATAAAATAGCTTCCAGCTCTTATCATGGGCCATTGTGATTATATGTTTCCTTGTCTGTCCAGATGGAGCTCTTGCACAATGCCTGGCCCATAGTAGGTATGCTTGCAGTAGTTAGGTACCATTGAGTTGACTCCTGATGGCCCCATGTGTGCAGAGTAGAATAGTGCTCCATCGGTTTTCAGGGCTGTGACCTGCAGAAGCAGATGGCCAGGTTTTTCTTCTGGGGAAGCCTCTGAGTACGTTCAGACCCACCGACTTTTTGACTAGCAGTCAGTTCTTAACCATGTGTGCCACCCAGAAACTCCTAGTAGGTGCTCAGTACATGTTAAAACAATGCATAAAAGAATGAATAAGTTATTTACAGGATACCTTTGTAGACTGAGTATGAAATCCCTTATGTCAAGGATTATAATTTTCACTCTGTTAGCAGAGAAGGAAAGGTTGTAAATCTTGGACTCTCCCGGGTTATGGTTGATTAATCCATTTTTAAACTCTAGTGATGATGGTGATAATAATTGTTGGCATTTGTTGAGTGGTTGCCATGTAGCAGATACTGTGTCAAGAACCTTACATTTAATCCTCTCAATAACCTTTATGAAATGTTACTGTTGTTGCTAGGTGCCGTCAAGTCATGCCCAACTCATAGCGACCCTGTGCACAGCAAAACAAAACACTGCCCCATCCCGTGCCTTTATGAAATAGTGTCTAACTATTATGTTCATTTTTCACTAATTAGGAACTCTTGAGTATCTCAAAGACATTCCAGATTCAAACGTTCAAAAAGAACTCATGATTCACCTTAAATCTAGTCCTTTTCCAGTGTACCTCATCTCACTTGGATAGACCTAAAACCTAGAAGTAATCTATGACATTTCTTACCCTAACCTTTTTTATTAGTTAATGTAATAAGATCCGTCTCACAATACCTTAAGCAATAAAGAAAGTAAATCATCTCACAAAATAGTCTGAAAGTAATCTTAAAGGGTTGGTGGCTCAACAGTGTTATTGCGGCCAGGCTCTTTCTGTTCTTCATCTTGGCTGTCTTCAGCATGATGACGTATATATCTTCAGGCTTGTTGCCTCATGATCAAATATGGCTGCTTCAACTCCAAGCAAAATTTATGTGGATTCTTATTGGATAGTAATCTCAGTATTAAAGTGGTATATTGACATATATTATTTTTAAAAAAACTTGAGACAGAGTGATGATTAATTTCAACAAATATTTATTCACTGATTCAGTGAGGATAGGTGGTTAAAGAAAAAAAGGTGCAGGTTCCCTACATAGAATGAGCTAACATGTTTTTGTTAGTTGCTGTGGAATTGATTCTAACTCACGGAGACCCCATATGTCCGTTAGTGAGAAAAACATGTAAATACCTAAAGGAAGGCAGTGAATTAAAATATTGCCTTGGGTGCCTAAGGCATTTGACTGCTAATCAGAAGGCTGGCATTCAAACCCACCAGCCACTCCTCAGAAGGACAATTGGGCAATCGGCTTCCATAGAGATACCACCTTGGAAACCCAAGGAGGGGTTGCTGTGAGTGGGAAACGATTCCACGGCGGTGAGTTTGTTTTTGTTTTGAGGCACACAGAATAAGGAAGGACTGTTCTACTTGAAGGGACAGGAGGTGGAAAGGAGATAACTAGAAAAGGCTTCATGGAAGAATTGTTTTTGAGTGGTACCATAACGGGGCTACACATATGCTCCAGCCGAAAAGCAGGTGCTCTCTCATGGCCCGCTGTGATCTGAATGCAGGCATTCTTTATCACTTAGGGCCTCACACTGGTCACGGGTGAAAGCGGTACCACTTCCCTTTGCTGATGCTTGAACATTTCTCATGAGTTCCTGCCGTGGAACTTCACTCGCAGCCTTTGCTGCAGGATCTTCTATGGAGGAACCACATGGCAGGCCCACTGGCTCAGGAAATCTTAGTCTTGGAGCTTCTCCTTGCCTAACCATGCTTGGAAAACACTCTCAGAGCCTGACTTGCAACGCTGGATGTGCTGTGGATTCTGTCTGTGTGTGTCAGATGCTACATATTCATTTGAACTATTTGCAGTTCTTTCACTAGTCAAATCTAATATCTCTGCAGGCAGATGGATACTAAAAACAACAATAACACTACTTCTTAGAATACTCTCACTATTAGGTATGTGCAAAAACGGCAAGGAGGCCATATGTTCTGACCTCCTGTAATCCCACAAGAGGAAGACAGGATTACCAGCAGTAACCCAAGTCCTATTACTGCAAGGCCAGACATGCTGCCTCCCTCCAGCCCTTTCATCAACCGTTCCTCCCAGAGCACCCACCACCTCTCTCCTGGGTTCGATAATTCGCTGCAGTGGCCACACAGAACTCACGGATTATGGGGTTTATTAGGGAGGCACCAGGCTACAACTCAAGTTCAGGAAGAACGCTCAGTCTCTCTCCCAGCCCACCGTCCCTCAGCCAACAGCCTCTCACAATCTCTTTCCCAGCAGTGCTGGACCCTCGGTGTCTCACTCAGCAATGCGTGTCTCTTGCATCTCTTTCCCAGCAGCACATGTCTCTTTCGGCAGCACGTCTTCCTCCACCAGCAGTCAGAGAGAGTTCTGCCTCTAGGAGGCCTCCTTTTGAGCTTGGCAAGATGGTCAAACTAGCCAGTCACAGCATCATAACTCTAAGCACCTGAGAGAGAGTGGGAACCTCCCAGAACATTCTTTTGTGCCACTCCCAACAGAAATACTCCAGGTGGGCGACTTTAGCAATCAGGATCTCCTCAGTTGCTAATAGCAATTCCCACCTTGGAGTTTACAAAGACTTATGGGTAGAAAAGTCACACTAAGTAATTTACTACACCGCAGTATGTGTCTATGTATATATACATCTTTAGGATGGTATTTAGAGAAGCATATGTCAGATGCATATATGTAATTAAAAGATTTTCTTTCTTTGTTTCCATAGTTTCTTGTGACTGAAAATACTGTGATTTAATATATATGTTTTCTTCTGTTGTAGGACAGTTCGTGTCTGGTTAAAGAGAGACAGTGGACAGTATTGGCCAAGCATATACCATGCAATGCCTTGTAAGTATTTGGATCCTTATCTTAAACCAAATATACACCCCACCTTCCCTATCTTCCCAGATTGCCTTCTCTGTATTTTCTTCTTGAATAGGGAAAACTGAGGAATGGTATTATCATTATAATGGAAAGTACTGTATTAAATCCTTTTGGATTTTCTAAAGCTCTCGGTATGTAAAATAAGAAAATTGTTCTGAAATAGGCTATATATTCCTAGTTCTTGAATAAGATAAATAACAGAAGGGTCACAGCACATAGGCACTCTGATTACAGCAGTCTCTCTCTCTTTCCCAACTTTTTGTTTAACTTTTTAGTAAAGTACTTCCTTGTTGTTTTTGTTGTTGCTATGTGCCATCGAGTCAAACCCGACTCATAGCGACCCCTCCTTGGGTTTCCGAGGCAGTATCACTACGGAAGTAGGATTGCCCAACCTTCCTTCCGAGGAGTGGCTGGTGGGTTTGAACCGCCAGCCGTCTGGTTAGCAGGGAAGTGTCTTAGCCACTATGCTACCAGAGCTCCCCCAAAGTACTTCCTTAGACAATTCAAAATTTTGTCCAGTGATTACATTTGTGACGTAAATTTGTTCTTATATTATTTTTATGTCATTTGTCCAAATTCAAGACATTCTGCATCTTTTTACCACAGTATTCAAAAGACACATGGAGAAGAAACTTCTTGTCATTCTGAGTACTTATATGCTCCCCTTACCTGTTCTGCCACCACAGAACACCATTATATGGCCTAGGTCCAAAGAGAACTTTCCTTTTAAGACATGGCAGTGGTGAGGGCTTAAGTAAATGGAAAAGGAAAAGAATTCTGATTTTTTTCCCTTGATTTTAAGTAAAGAAACTAACCTTATCTTTGATCTTTTTTTTTTAAATCAAACTTGAACAGTATCTAACTGAGCGATAAGGAAGGACTGTACTCTAGCAAAGGAGCCCTGGTGGTGCAATGGTTAAAATTCTTGGCTGCTAACCAGAAGATCAGCAGTTTGAACACACCAGCTGTTCCTTGGGAGGAACATGAGGCACTCTACTTCCATAAAGATTTATAGCCTTGGGAACCCTTTGGGGTAGCTCTCCTCTGTCCCATAGGATCACTATGAGTTGTAGTTGACTTGATCACAGTAGGTATACTCTAGCATGTTGAAGTTGACCCCAAAGACCTACAGCTTCCATGACTAAGGCATGACAGACAGAAGAGAGGAAGACTTGGGTAGCATGATGGGGGCTTGGGAGTGGCAGCAAGGAATCTTCTTGAGATGAGCATTCATAGAAGCCTCATGAAAGACACAGGATGCTAAACAATTGCTTGCCCACCCCTTCCCCATACACATATATGCATACATTTTGGTGTCATTCTTTAGTGTTCCCTTCATTTGGATATCACAGACAAGCCTCTAGTTTGCATTTTTCATCATTTATTAATAAGCTATATATAAGAATGCCTGAAGGCTGCTATAGCTCATGCACCTGGCATAGATGCTTAGTAAATACTTATGAAAGGAGTGGATGGAGTCTAATAATGAAGGTGAGTTTCTGAGAACATATACAATTCACTGTTCTAATGATTAAACATGAACTCTGAGAAGGAGGACTGTATAATCATTTCCATATTTTCCCTGTGGTTTTCTACCACAGGGTCTAAGAAAAGAATTACTTTGCTACTTTCAGTGATCAGCTTCATCATCATCTGAAACTTTTTAGAAATACAAATGTTGGGTTTAGAACTACTGGATCAGAAATTGGTATTTTAACAAGATCCCTAGGCAACCTGAATGTACATTAAATGTTGAGCAGATTATTTTATGACATTATAGTCAACATGGTGATCTGTGTTCCTGTGGTTATATAAGCACATGTAAAGCCTCTTGCATATATATTATATTGATCTGTGAAAGCATGGATGTAAGTACACGTTCTAGTCCATTGAAGATTTACTGAGCCCTTACTCTGTGAAGGCCACTGTGCTAAGTGCCAGGGATTTGCATGTGAACAAGGTACGTGTGGTCAAAGTGATTTCCTTTATCTTTCATTGTTAGTTGGTTTTGCTGTCATAAAGAGTTAAAAATAAAACAAACAAAACCTGTGTTCTTAAGAGTTGGTCAGAATGGACTTTCATATACCTAGGAATATTGTGCATTCAGATGACATAGTAGCTGATTTCTGAACAAGAATTTATGCTTTGTTTAATTTGAGAAAGGCAGAATCTTACTGCTTAAGAAAATGAGCTACGTTTTCTGTCAGTTACCCGCTGCCATCAAATCAGTTCCAACTCATAGCAACTGTATGAAACGGAGCAGAACTGCCCCATAGGGTTTCTAAGGTTGTAAATCTGTATGAAAGCAAACTGCCTCATCTTTCTCCCACAGAGTAGCTGGTGAGCGCGAACCAACGACCTTTCAGTTGGCAGCCAAATGTTTTAACACTGTGCCACATAGCTCCTTTTCTCTCAGAGATATAGAAATAGATTTGCATTTCCAAGGAGATTGTTCTGTAATCCTTCTAATGAAAGGTGTTTGTAAAGAGGTTACTCAGTATTATCTTTAAATATCAGTTATGTGGTTGTGGTGGTAAGTGTCATTGAGTTGGCTCCAACTCATGGCAGCACTGTGTCCAACTGAACAAAACACTGCTCGGTCCTGCACTATCCTCACAATCCTTGCTGCTTGAGCCCATCATTGCAGCCATTGTCTCAATACATCTCATTGAAGGGCTTCCTCTCTTTCGCTGACCCTTTACTTGGCTTTGATATCCTTCTCCAGGGGATGGTGCCTTCTGACAAAATGACCAAAGTAGGTGAGATAAAGTCTGGCCGTTCTTGCTTCTAAGGAACATTACGACTACACTTCTTCCAAGACAGATTTGTTTGTTCTTCTGGCAGTCTGTGGTGTTTTCAGTATTTGCCTACACTGCAATACAGAGGCATCAACTCTTCTTTGGTCTTCTTTACTCATTGTCCAGCTTTGATATGCATATGAGGCGATTGAAAATACCATGGCTTGGTTTAGGCACACCTTAGTCTCCAAAGTGACATCTTTGCTTCTTAACACTTTTAAAGAGGTCTTTTGCAGATTTGTCTAGGGTAATATAGTGTTATGTGGTATTAGTTACTAAATAAGTAAAAAGATTCAGTATATTCAAAGGCTGTAATATTGACAACCCAAGGAAGATAGAATCTTATTGTGTGTTTATAGCAGTATACAATAAATAGATCCCAAATACAGAAGAAAACGAAAATGCCCTATGTACTGATAAAATGGCTACCTTTTGACATTCCCAGAATGTCACAGCTACTCTCCTTCCCAGAATGTCATATTCGGGGAAGGAGAGTAGCTGTTTTGTGGCTTTGAGAAGATGTTAGATGAGAAAAGATAAATAGCAAAGGTGATGTTGGATGGCAGGGAGTCAGCCCAAAAGGTGAAGTGAACTCAGAGAAGCAAAGACCAGAGAAAGATGAACAGCAGACATGATCGAAAACACAGCCACTGTTTTTTGGGGTGGTGTCTTTATACCCAGCCTTTTCTGAGAAGTGTTCCCTGCTTCTGTAGGACAGAGCCTGGAGAGCAAACAGCTCTGGGCCAATCTAATTTTCCTAGGATTTAGAATTTGGAGTAGGAGATGTTATTCTCTGCCTATGCTGTGGTTCCTTTGAGAGCAGACATGCAAACTACAGATCTGTGAGGTGATTGTGTGCCTGAGGCAACAGTGAAAGGTCATCTGCAGAAAAAGAAACAGGAACCCAAGAGGAAAGACTGGCTTCCCAGGGAGAGAGCCAAGCCTATGAAGCTTGATGATTTCCTCTTAACCCCAAGAAGCCTGGCTTAGCTTTTGCCTGTGAGTTAAAAAAAAGACCTCCCTCTCCTGCTGGATATGTCCATTTGCAATTAAGTAGACTCCAATGGGTTTCTTTTAACTTGGAACTGCAAGTATTTGTCTAAGCCCTAGCCCTGATTGTGCCCCTCCTAATTCCAACCAGTTTTGTTTCTCTTGAATCTCTGTGGACCAGGCCATGGTCTATTGGTACCACCATGGTGTTGAGTTCTAAATAATCTGGTAAAAGCAAGGGCATGTAAAAGAGATCAGAAAATAATGTTTTATCCTATTTTCTTTAAACATTTAATTCAGCAATGTTAAACATTGTTCCATACCAAACACTGTGCAGGGTACCACGGCTATGGTAGTTAAATATGGCAGATGGTCCTTGTATTCATGATATTTATAATGTTGGGGGGAAGGCAGACGTGAAATAAGTACCAACCATGATGTGTGGTGAGTATTATGACATGGGAAGTAGAGGTAATAGGAAGATGGTCAAGAAGGCTTTGGAGGAAGGTCCATTTTGGACCTATTGTCTGTAGAGAATTTGAAGTGACTGTGCTGACTTGTTTTGTAGTTTCCTACCAGCCAATTTTTATGGATGATGAAAAAATAAGAGCATTTCCTTATCAAGAATTCTTTCACAAAAGATACTACTCTTGATGTATCTCACATTAAAAAAGAAAAAGTTTTGGGCACTGCCTTGTTAATATGTACAGGTCAGTGACATTGCTCACATCTACCATGTTACACAACCGTGACCACCTCCGTTTCCAATTTATTTAGCCACCATTAACAGAAACTCTGCCCTTTCCCTTCCATACCTGGTAAATACTAATCAACTTTGGTCTCTATACATTTGCCTATTGCATATAAGTGGAACTACACAATATTTGTCAATGTTTTGTATCTCACATTTAACTCAGCATAATGTTTTCTAGATTCATGCGTGTTGTAGCATGTATCAGAACTTCATTTCTTTTTATGACTAATACTCTGTTTTATGTATGTATATCACATTTTGTTTATTCATTCATCTGTTGATGGGCATTTAATCTGTTTCCATCTTTGTTATTTTGGACAGTACTGCAGTGAACATTGGTGTACAGGTTTCTGTTTGTGTCCCCGCTTTCACTTCTTTTGAATACATACCTAAGGATAGGACTGCTCAGTCACATGGTAATTCTGTGTTTAACTTTATGAGGAACTGCCAGACTGTTTTTCACAGTGGTTGCACCATTTTACATTGCCACCAGAAATGGATGAACTCTTTAGCTTCTCTACATCCTCATCAAAACTTGTTTTCCTTATTTTGGTAATAGCCATTTTGGTGGGTTAATTGACATCTTCTCACTGTGGTTTTGATTAGCATTTCCTTAATGACTAATGATGAGCTCTGCTGGTGCAGTGGTTAAGGCATTTGTGTGCTAACCAAAAGGTCGTTGGTTCAAACCCACCAGCTGCTCCACAGGAGAAGGATGAGGCAATCTGCTTCTGTAAAGATTTACAGCCTTGGAAACCCAGGGTAGGTCACTAGGAGTCAGAATGGACTCAATGGCAGTGAGGGTTTTTTTTTTTTTTTTTTTTAAATGACTAATGAAGTTGAACTCATTAATTCAAACTCATTAACAACCTGTGATATGCAGATGACACAACTTTGCTTGCTGAAAGTGCGGATGACTTGAAGCACATACTGATGAAGATTGAAGACTACAGTCTACAGTGTGGATTACACCTCAATAAAAAGAAAACAAAATCCTCACCACTGGACCAATAAGCAGCATCATGATAAATGGAGAAAAGACTGAAGTTGTCAAAGACTTCACATTACTTGTTTATACGATCAACGCCAATGGAAGCAGTAGTCAAGACATCAGATGACATATTGCATTGGGAAGATCTGCTGCAAAAGACCTCTTTAAAGTGCTGAAGAGCACAGATGTTTCCTTGAAGACTAAGGTGCACCTAACCCAAGCCATGGTATTTTTAGTCACCTCATATGCATGTGTTCTGATTATCTAGGGCCGCTCTGACAAGAATATAACACAAATGGGATGCTTGAACAAACAAGAGTTTATTCTCTTACAGTTGGAGGCTTTAAGTCTGAGTTCAAAGTGCCAGGTGAAAGCCCCTTGACCTTGGGCTTCAGCTCTGCCTCTTGCTCCTGGCCCACTGAAGCTAGACACACCTCTTCACTCAGGCAGCTACTGGCTGCTGAGGCTAACAAGGCCAAGGTCAACAAATAAAATGGCACAGTCCCGATGTTACCAAACCACATGGAAGTCCATTAATTCAAGTCCATTGAAAGTCTCAAGATCGGCGGAGCATGGCAGGCTGCTGAACAATGACATGGCTACATGCAGGGTCCAAGCGTGCAATAGCTCGAGACCCTTCCCAAAGCCGTTTCTTATATACAGGAAGCAGAACATATACCCAAAGGCAGCTACTCAGCTGCTCACAGTAGATTCCACCATGGAGTTGATTACCAGTCTCATCATGAGGAATACTGCATCCAGCTGCCCAGCCACTCAACCAGGCCCAGCCAACCTGACACATGAACTTAACCACCATAGCATGTGAGAGCTGGACAATGAATAAGGAAGACTGAAGAAGAGTTGGTGCTTTTGAGTTAAGGTATTGGTGAAGAGTACAATGGACTGCTGAAAGAACTAACAAATCTGTCCTGGAAAAAGTGCAGCTGGATTGCTCCTTGGAAGCAAGACTGGTCAGACTTTGTCTCACCTACTATAGTCATGTTATAAGAAGGGACCATTCTCTACAGAAGGATATCATGCTTGGTTTGGTAAAGTGTAGTGTTGACAGAAAAGGGAAAGGCCCTCAACAGGATGGATTGTCACAGTGGTTACAATGATGGACTCATGTATAACAAGGATAATGAAGCTGACACAGGACTGAACAGTGTTTTGTTCTGTTTTGCAAGGGGTTTCTGTGAGTCTGAGGCAACTCAGTGGCACCTAACAGGATTGGGAAATTGAACATCTTTTCAGATGCTTGTTGGCTATTTGTATATCCTCTTTTGTGAAATGTCTATTCAGTTTCTTTGCCTTTTTTGATTGTCTTTTTATTGTTAAGTTTTAGTAGTTCTTTATACATTCTGGATATTAAACCCTATGGTTCTCCTTATTTTCACCCAATCTGTAGGTTGTCTCTTGGCTTTATTGATAAAGTTCTTTGGTACTCAGAAGTCTTTTTAGTTTTTTAGTTATATTTTAATTGTATTTTTGGTGGAAATATACACAGCAAGACAGGTTCCCATTCAATGTTGTTGTTGTTGTTGTGTGCCGTCGAGTCGGCCCCAACTCATAGTGACCCCTCCTTGGGTTTCTGAGGCAGTATCACTACGGAAGTAGATTGCCCCATCTTCCTTCCGAGGAGTGGCTGGTGTGTTTGAGCCATGGCTGGTGGGTTTGAGCCACCAGCCTTCTGAATAGCAGTCAAGTGCCTTAGGCACTATGCTACCAGAGCTCCCTCCCATTCAATAGTTTCTACCTATTGCTCAGTAACATTCATAACATTCTTCACATTGTATCAGTGTTCTCATTTTTTCCATTCTGGTTGTTTCATTTTTATTAACCTAGTCTCACATCCCCAACCTTCTCATCTATGATTTAGGGTATTTGTTAGCCATTTGGTCTCCTATGGATGACTTTTTTAAAGAATGCAATACTCAAAGGTGTTACTCATTACTTTATGAGCCAACCTGCTACTTAGCTAAAAGATGAGTTGCAAGGATAGTTTTGGTTTAAGACTTAAAGAGTGTATATATCAGGGCAGTAGTCTCAGGAATTCCTCTAGTCTCAGTGGGTCCAATGAGTCAGGGATTTTTTAGAATTTGAAGTTCTGTTCTACATTTTTTCTCCTTTCTATCAGAGTCCATCTATTGTGGCCTGATCAGAATGTTTGCTAGTGGTAGCAGGGTACTATCTGGTTCTTCTGGTTTCAGGATAGAGGAGGCCATGGATAATGTAGATAATTAGTCCTTTAGAACTGTTTCTTCTCTAATTCTTGGGTATCTTTCTTTCTCTTTTGCTTCTCTTTTGCTCCAGACATGTACAGAGCAATAGTCATATCTTTGATGGCTGATTCCAAGCTTTTAAGACCCCAAATGCTACTCACCAAACTAGGATGCAGCACATGAAGTTATGCCAATTAACTGAGTTGTCCCATGAGACTGTGGCCCTAAGAAAACTAATCCCATGCAGTCATTGGTTATGTTTAAGAAATATCAGTTTATAGAGAGGTGGAACAATGTGGAACAAAACTCAAAATCATTTGGAGGAAAAAAAAAAAGGGAGGGGGACCAGATTTGCTGGTCCGATAGAGCCTGGTGGAACCACTGAGACTATGGCCCCTAGCTGCCCTTCAGGTCTGGACTTGAACCCACACCTGTGGCTTCCAGCCAAACAAAAGACAGGCGTATGAGTTGAACATTTACTTGGAGAAAACAATCATTGGAGAAAGAAGGGCTGCTTATGTATAGGGAGACAGCTCGGGGGGCAGGAGTGCATGGAGGGATGGACATAGGGAAGAGGTAACTATCAGGAGGGAGTGGGAGGGGAGCTTTTGCATTGGGGTAAATTATGGTCAATGTCATGAGACAAAGTGTATGTGAACTGCTGTATGGATAGTGAATTTGCTCTGTAAACTTTCACCCAAATCACAATTAAAAAAAAAAAAAGTATCAGTTTAATGTATATATGTATTTAAGTTATTATTGTTACAAAATTATATATAACAGCATTTACCAAAACATTCTTTTTTGTGTGTGTTTGTGTTTGTGTACTGGCGTCAGTTACCTTCATCAAGCTGTGCATACTTAACTCACTTTCAATGCTACCTTTCTTATCACCATAAATAAGAAATTAACTACTATCTTGCAGGGCAGTGGATTTCTCTTTACATCTGGCCTTTCTGGTCCTGGATTTGTAGTTCTGCCCAGATTGTTTTCTGGGCCACAGTCTTGCAAAGGAACTGGACAGTAATGTGCAAATAAGGTGTGTAAAGAGCTTGCATGGATTGGACAGCAACTAAGCAAATAAGGTTCCTGTAGCCTTCTGTGGTAGTTAAGTTTATGTGTCAACTTGGCTGGGCCTGGTTTTGAGTGGCTGGGCAGCTGCATGTAGCTATTTCCCATGGTGAGACTGGTGATCAACTCTGTGGTGGAATCTGCTGGAGCAGGTGAGTAGCTGCCTTAGATATGTGGTCTGCTTCCTGCATATAAGGAAAAGCATGGGGAAACGTCTGTGGAGCTTTTTTTGGGTGACAGTCTTCATTCAGCAGCCTGTCATGTTGTCTACCTTTCTTAGGGTTGTTCTTGACTTGAGCCAGTGGCCTACCATGTTGTTTGATAATTTTGGGACTGTGCTGTTTTATTTGTTGACCTTGGATTTGTCAGCCTCAGCAGCCAGCAGCTCTCTGAGTTAAAAGAAGCCTCCAGCTTCAGTGGGCCAGGAGCACAAGGCAGAGCTGAAGCTCAAAGTTGAGGGGCATTCACACTTTTAACTCAGACTTCTAGCCTACTAGATTGTAAGAGAATTAAACCCCTGTTTGTGAAAGTCATCCATTTGTGGTCTTTTCTGTTAGAGTGGCAGTAGGTAACCAAAATACCTTCCAAGGGTATTGGTCAGTTTGTCATCCTGCTAGACTCAGAAAAGCCAATTCCATAGCGGTTGAGGGTGACCTCATTTCCATCCAGAAGAAGAGCTAGGAGTAGAACATGCCCTTTAGACCCTGGGTCCCTGAGCTCAGAACCTCCTATGCCCAGGAGAGCTGTACAACTTGAAGTGGTCCAAGACTGGAGTTACATGGGATTGGCAGACAGCTGCATTGGGCTTGCTAGCCCATGGAGCAAGAGAGCTGCTTTTAGGCAGGGAGCTTCCTTGTGGAGGAGGCGTCTCCATGCACTTGTTAACAGAGCTGAAGAGCTGTAACACTTCTGGAATAGGATAGAGGCCAGTGGCAGAGGACTGAGTGTGGCCTACCGGTAGGCATGGTCAAGAAGGAGGTGAGAGCTCTTGGTTGGAAGCTGTCCTGATTGATGACCTTTATCCTGTCTCCTGAGTTGTTCTTGTTACTTCAAAGTTAATCTTGATCCTGAATTGTAAACTAGTACTTCTCTAATAAACTCCATAATTGTATTGTCTTTGAGTTTTGTGTGGCCGTTGCAACAAATTAGTGAACCCAATAGAAAAGAGAGAGTACTGTGGAGCAACAGCTAGTGTCAGAATTCGTTCAAACAAAAAAGGTTGGAGAGTAGAGGTATATCTGACCTTCATCTCATAGGAATCAGCTTTGGGCTGATGGTGATTCTCATCTTTTCTCCTGAAGTTAGACAAGGTCTGATGCTACCTCATTTCAATCTAGGGAATGAATCCCCCCTTTCCCCCATCCCTTGTAATCACCAATGAATGTTGGTCTCTCTATATACCTATTCTTGTCATTTTATAGAAGTGAGAACATACAATATTTATCATTTTGTGATTGACTTATTTTGCTCAGCATAATGTCCTGGATTCATCTACATTCCAAAGTATTTTGGGGAACTTGTCTTTCTTTATGGCAGCGTAGTACTCCATTGCATTTTATTTATCCAGTCATCCATTTTGGGCACTTTTAGGTTGTTTTGTCTTTGCTATTGTGAATAGTGCTGCAGCTCTATAGAGTTTTCAGTGGCTGATTTTTCACAAATACATTGCCAGGTCTTTATTCTAAGCCACTCCCAGGTGGATTTGAACCTCCAACCTTTTGGTTAGCAACTGTGTGCTTAACGCTTTGTGCCTCCCAGGAACTCTATACCCATGTGCCATCCAGTCAGCCCTGACTTATAGCGACCCCTCCTTGGGTTGCTGAGGCAGTATCACTACAGAGTAGGATTGCCCAACCTTCCTTCCAAGGAGTGGCTGGTGGGTTTGAACCGCCAGCCTTCTGGTTAGCAGTCAAGTGCCTTAAGCACTATGCTACCAGAGCTCCTAACAACAACAATAACAAGCAAAAAACACTGTTGAGTTGATTCTGATCATGATGACCCATGTGTGCAGAGTAAAACTGGCTGTTATCTTTACAGTAGGAGACCACCAGGCCTTTCTTCTGTAGAGCCTTTGGTGGGTTTGAATCACAACCTTTAAGTTGGTTTAAGTTAGTAGTCAATTGCAAACCATTTGCACCACCCAGGGACTTCTGGATCTCATATTGTTTTAGTTACATAGTGCCACTCTGATAGAAATATACCACAAATGGAGTGGCTTGAACAAACTTCTCTTACAGTTTTGGAGACTTTAAGTCTGAGTTCAAAGTGCTAGGCTCTAGGGGCTGGGTGAAAGCCCCTCAGTCTTGCTCTGCCTCCTGCTCCTGGCCCACTGAAGCTAGAGGCTTTTCTTTACTCACACAGCTGCTGGCTGCTGAGGCTGACAAGCCCAAGGTTGACAAATAAAAAGGCACAGTCCCATCATTACCAAACAACATATAAGGCCACTAATTCAAGTCCAGATGAAGTCCCAGGATCAGCAGGGCATGGCAGGCTATTGAACACAACTTGGCTATATGCAGGGTTCAAGTGTGCCATAAGCTAGAGACCATTCCCAAAGCTATTTCTTATATACAGGAAGCAGACCACATCCCTAAAGCAGCTGCTCAGATGCTCCAGTAGATTCCACCATGGACTTGATTACCAGTCTTATCATGGGAAATAACTGCATCCAGCTGCCCAGCCACTCATACAGGCCCAGCCAAGTTGATACACAAACTTAACTACCACACATATTGTTGTTGTTATGTGCCGTCGAGTCGGCCCTGACTCATAGCGACCCCTCCTTGGGTTTCCGAGGCAGTATCACTACGGAAGTAGATTGCCCCATCTTCCTTCTGAGGAGTGGCTGGTGGGTTTGAACTGCCAGCCTTCTGGTTAGCAGTCAAGTGCCTTAGCCACTATGCTACCAGAGCTCCTACCACACATATAGTAGCTACTAATTGCTTCTGACAATATCAACTAACAGTCTACTCAAATGGGCACCTACCCGAGCTTGGAAACTAGAGAGGGGTCTTTCTGAGAGAAGAGAGTTGAGCTTTTAGTTGTATCCATAAATGTCATTATTTGTTCCAGAGTTCTAATAGAAGTCTAGAGCAATTTGCATCTCACTGTAGAGAATAAAACATATGAAAAGCATAGCCATACCTGTTTTCCTGGTTGAATTATTTTAGATTTAGTTTACCATGGCACTAGGTATGCCATTCAGGATGTTAAGACAAAGGAAAGGAGGAGTGGAATCTCAAGCAGGAGCCAGGGTGGCAGGTGTTTGAGATTTTTCTTACTCTCTTAAGGTATTGAGTATCATGTCTGAGCCTTTACTGCCAACTTTTGCCCTTGGGTATGGAGAGTAGTTAAATCCAGTTGAATACCAAAGATGCAGTGAGTGAATATGAGATGAAGAAGGCCAGGGCTTCAGTACTTGGAGTGTGTTGGAGAACTGGAAAGCCTCTGTCAAGTCTGTCGTTGCCAGGGCAAACAGGTGGAATTTACTTTAGCTTCTAAGTGTTTATGAATTTGTCCCTAAAGCAGTGAATCAAACAATTTAAACAGAATATGTTTTTTTTAAAGGTAATTACAGATAAATATACACATGTAACACAGCCAAGAGATAACCTATTTTGTCCTTTTTTCTAGCTCTCTGCCTTGGCCTAGTGGTACACCATTTACCCAGTCTGAGGTTTTGGTTAGACCTCTCAGTTTCCACACAGCTATGGCCCCATCTTATCTGTTCTTTAGCTGACTTTTAAAATACAGGCACTTTAGTCCTCCTGAAAAACATCATTTGGAAGACTCTGCTACTCACTTTCTTTAAAAAGCTTTGTTGAGAGAAAGGCCGTTATTTCTGATGGGTCCTGTGAAGGACGTGTGCAGCCTGGTTGTTGATCTGTATTCTGAGTTTCCCCACCTTGCTGTGGTCCTTGGCAGAAATGCTTCCATGCTCATTGCCATTGACATACACTGGTGTGTACATGATCAGAAATGCTTAGATTCTGTTTTTGAAATAGTCATTGTCTGCCATAACACTCAGCATCCTCTTTATGAATCTGGAATATCTTTGCTTTCTCTAAGGCAGAATTTCCCAACCTGTGTGCCACAGCATACCCGTGTGGTCCAAATGGATTACGGGTCCCTTGAGAATTGATCCCTTTAGCTGGGCAGAGGTGATCCAGTCATCTTCTGTCCTAGCACTTTCTTCCATTTACTCCAAATATAATCTTCCATAGGCATCATGAAGTGAAAAAGATTAGGAGAAACAGTTCAGAGAAATTGACATTGTCCTCAGGGATAATGTGAAACATAGAGCCTAGTATGTTAACCAACAGATTTTTATTTTAATTTTCTTTATGTTCTTATATAGATTTTCCTTAGTCATGACTTTTTGCTTCTTTTTATTGCTTGGTTTCATCGTATCTGTTTTTAAGCCATTTCAAAATCTCTGTGAAATGAGGTGGTGAATTGTCTAGTCTGGGTCCTCTAGAGAGGCAAAACCAGTGAAGTATATATACATGCACACACATACACATACAGAGAGAGAGACAGAGAGAAATTAAAGGAAATGGCTTGCATAGTTGTGGCGGCTGGCAGGCCCCATATCTGTAGGTTAGGGTGAGAGAGTTGGCAGATCCAAAACCTGCAGGTCAGGTGGCAGGCCAGAGACTTCTTACAGGCTCACATCCCAGCAACTAGAGGTCAGGTGATGAGAAGAGTGCAGGGTCAAGAAGAAGAGCTAGCTTTGTGAGAATATCCATTTACATACTAGAGGTAGTTACACCTGTAAGGAAACTTTCCTTTCAATTGATTGGCTACTCACACCAGATCAAAGAATGGAAGGTGATTACGTGGTATCTGCCAAACCACTGAGATTATAGCTTAGCCACATTGACACATAACATTAATCATCACAGGAATATATTAAATAAATTATTTCAGTTAAACAGAATAGAGAGAGAAAATTTGAACATACGTCCATTATTTTACATTAAGTTCATTCAGAAATATGCATTGTTAGGGTTGTAGTATTCAGAATAGTTCACAGGTTAGAACCTGTGCCTAGATGGGAAATTCGAATTTGATTTTCATTTTGCTAGTACTAATTTACTCTGTCACTTTGGGCAAGTCCTTTATATTAGCTTTGCTTTGACATCTAACAGATAAACTGTCCATTTTCTCTGTTGTGAGTTTTGCAGAAGTATTTCAGTTATTAGATAATGTCAGATGACTGTAAAATTCTTTCAGGTTCTTGGTGTTTAACAATATACACCATCATTGCTGATGCTAATGCAATGTTAATAGGATTATAACTGAAAACTAATTTGTGGCATTAGAGGCTGGATTAAAGAGCTTTGGTGGTGCAGTGCCTAAGGCATTTGATTGTTAATCAGAAGTTCCATGGTTCAAACCCACCATACACTCTGTGGAAAGAAGACATGACAGTCTATTTCCATAAAGATTTACTGCCTCAGAAACCCAATGGGGGGGGGGAGTGTCACAAGGAGTCGGGATCAACTTGATGGCAGTGGATTTGAGGCTTTTTCATTTGTTGAGACTATAATCTTAAGGGAACTGATAACTTGAAATTGGATTTTGAAAATTAGATTGATTAATATGCTTATCTGATTTCTATCTGGGATAAAAATGTGTTGTTTTGTATGTAAATTGCAAGTGTTGATTTGGTCACGTTTTCAAAACAGGAGTTTTACTCTATAACTTAAAACTGAAGGTGGGTGATATGCCTGTCCTGCCTCTTCTGCTGGATTTATTGTAGTTCTGAGGAAAAGCTTACGTGGATAGGTTAGTGTTAGAAAGGTGTTGAAAATAATGACTCAACAGTTTAAGTTTATAAGGGTAGTGATTGTTATGGTGACTTTTAAACAACATCTTCGTTGAAGGAGTTTCTTGGCAGACTGGGGAATATGTGATAATTGGGAAACACTCATTCTGTTATTTTAATTTATACTTTCTTTCAAATAATTCCTTGGTTCCATCTACCCTTATACACTGCTGGTGGGATTGTACAGTGATACAAACACTGTGGAAAGCTCTATGGCAATTCCTTAAAAAGTTGGAATTAGAAATGACCCAGCAATTCCATTACTAGGTATATATCTTAAAGAAGTGAGAGCCAGGACAAGAACAGATACATGCACACCCATGTTCATCGCCACACTATTTACAATAGCAAAAAGGTAGAAACAACGTAGGTGCCCATCAACAGAAGAATGGATAAGCAAACTATGGTACATCCACACAGTGGAATACTATGCACCCCTAAAGAATAATGTAGAATCTGCAAAACACTGCATAATGTGGATGAACTTGGAGGACATTATGCTGAGTGAAATAAGTCAATAACAGAAGGATCAATATTATATTAGTTCATTATTGTAAAAAGTCAAGGAAAGGTTTATATATGGAAGGAAACTTTTTTTGTTGGTTGCCAGGGCTGGGAGGGGAGGGTGGGAAGACTGTAAAAATTAGAAAAAACAAAGGTAAAATAAATAATAATTCCTTGGTTCCTAGTTGTGAAGTATGTTTCTTCACTTGTTGACTTCTTTAGTTAATATAGGTTATATTATGGAACCATATGTAGAAACAATTTGTTGTTTTTACTCTGCATTTTAAAAATAATAGTGTAATATTATCTTTTCATTGTGTATTTACCAAGAAGAAAGGAGCCTTGGTGACTCAGTGGTTAAAGTGCTCAGCTGTTAACCAAAAGGTCATCATAGACTTGAACCCACCAGCCAGTACATGGGAGGAAAGCTGAGGCCATCCGCTTCGGTAAAGATTTACACCTTTGTAAACCTTATGGAGCAATTCCCTGCTCCATAGGGTTGTTATGAGTTGGAATTGACTTGACAGCTAGGGGTTTGGTTTTTGGGTTTACCAAGAAGAAAATAATTTCTGAGGACTTCAGACTTTTTAATGGCAATGAAGATGGAAACATAGATTATCCAAACTAACATATATTAATTATCTGTATAATTACAACATTTTTTAAAAATGCATACTCTTTTTTTTTTTTTTATTAGGATTTGGGTGAAGATTTACAGAGTAAATTCACTTTTCATACAGCAGTTCACATATACTTTGTCTCATGTCATTGACCAAA
>NW_006921721.1:4426024-4427111 GCF_000298275.1 Orycteropus afer afer
CTCTGATCACTGCTTTTGCTGTGTCCCAAAGATTTTGGTATGTTGTGTTTTCATTCTCATTTGATTCAAGGAATTTTTGAATTTCAATTTTTATAAAAATGCCTACTCTCATATGATTTTCTCTGACAGAACCTTGTAAAATTTATTGTAATTAGATCACTTTATTGTAACTTAAAACTTGTCTGGGAGAAAAGGTGATCACTGCTGATAAATTCACTTAAAGTTTGCTGATGTTACTCAGATTAGATAAAAAGAAAACAAAATGGTTAATTTTTGTGGTGGTGTTGTTATGTGCTGTCGAGTCGGACCAGTGACCCCTCCTTGGGTTTCCAAGGCAGTATCACTACAGAAGTAGATTGCCCCATCTTTCTTCCGAGGAGTGTCTGGTGGGTTTGAACTTCTGGTTAGCAGTCAACTACCTTAGGCACTATGCTACCAGAGCTCCTGATTTTGGTAGAGTACATGAAATATTTAATTTACTTGAAAAATGATTTCTAGTGCTTGGTAATTGAAGTCTAAGTATAGGTACTACTAGCGTAATAATTAGTATCCTGTGACAAACAAAGGTGAATGAAATAGTGTCCATGAATTAAATCTTTGGTTTGCGGTGGCGAGTTGCTTCTTGTAAGGTATATTAAAAGCTTGCTTATCGTGGATGGGATCCTGATATTTAACTTCACGAGAGGATGCTTATACACCTAAAGTTTTGTTCATGGAAGTACTATTAATTATTTTGTTTACAAGTTCCAAGTGGAACATCCCATGAGGAAGGTTAGTGTCTCCTGCCAAAAAATGCCATTAGCTTTGTAAAGCAGTCAGTGTGATTGAAATCCATGGCTTAACCTTCAATGAAACTTGTGTTTATTTGAGCAAAGTTCAGCTGGTCTGCAAACAAGAGAAATAAATTAGTCATAAAATGAAAGAATTATAGATGTAAGTAATAGAAATTAGGAGACTTCCCCTAAATAGAAATATTTTTGAATGCTTCTTCTCAAAAAAAGAGAGAAAAAAGTGTGTGTGTGTGTTTGTATGTATGTGTGTGTGTATACACACACACACACACATAAATATATATATATATATATAT
>NW_006921721.1:4427386-4445285 GCF_000298275.1 Orycteropus afer afer
AATTATTGACTTGCTATTGCAGTCTCTTGAGTCCCCTTTGTCTGGGGCTCATATCTCTTCATCTTTTCTCCCTTCATATTATGTGTTCATTAATATAATCACCTTTACTGGGGCTTCTTTTTATTTGCATTTTCTCTGAATTCTTGCCTTAAATTATAAACAAAAAAGCAAAAAAAAATCAACACTTTAAAAATACTTAAATTTTATGAGCATGTTTAATTTTAAAGGTGAGATATTGGCAGGCCATCAGTGGCCTAAAGTCCTGAGACTAATGTAAGAAAATACCATTACCCACAGATAACTGAGTCAACTCCGACTCATGGTGACTTTATGTAGAACAGAATGAAATATTGCCCACTGTGTGTCATCCTCACAAGTACCAGCACGTTCAAGTCCATCTTTCCAACCGTTGTGCCAGCCCATTGGATGAACGGTCTGCCTTGCCCTCATTTACCTTCTGCTTCACAACGTGTCCTCATCTAGCAAATGATCTCTCTGCTGATGTATCCAAAACCAAGAGAAATGTACAGTCTTCTGTTATGCTCTATCAAGTTTTCACTGGCTAATTTTAGCAAGTAGACCACCATGTCTTTCCATCTAGTCTGTCTTAGTCTAGATGCCCCACTGAAACCTGTCCACCATGGGTGATCCTGCTGGTATTTGAAATACTGGTGGTATAGCTTCCAGTATCATAGCAACATACAAGCCACCACAGTCCAATAAAATGACAACAGGTGGTGGCCATTAGCCATAGACTGCCCAAATTTGTTTTTTGTCTTATTTATGCCTTTCGGTATTTTTCTAAAAAAAATTTTTTAATCTGTCATCAGTCTGAAACTGAAAATGGAAATGACAAGTTTTATTCAGATACTGTGGAAAAGGAGTTCTTATACAGTTTTATCAGGAAACTGTGGTCCTATTTTTCTAGGTTTTAATAAAAATGCTGGGGAAAAAATAGGAAGCTTGGGTATAGCCCAACAGGACCAGTGGCAAAGCCTTAAATTTCAGTTACTGGACTGGTATTGGAGCACCTGCCGGCAAAGTTTGTAAATGCGAGGGGCCTTGCCACTGGGGAGTCACCCCACAAAGCTTAACTGATGCCATCCTTTTTCATGGGAGAACAGTTTAATATGGGAGGAATAACTGTGTCATCTGGCTTTGTGTTTCATTTCATTTAGAAGTCGGGGATGAATTTTTGATAGGGTAGTCGGTAGAAGGGAGTTGAATTGTGATTTTATAGCTTTGGTCAGCCATTTCACTCATTCTTTGCAGAAAGCAAATTTAAGATGGGAGAACAGAACAAGCTCTCAGCCAGTTTATCTCTAACTTGTATCTCCAGCCATCAGAGAGGCCAATTGTTTCTTTATTGTTTTATGAATTATTAGTTTTACAGCATTTAAACTAGAGTTCTTACTTGTGAAGTTACCACATTTTGCAACCTAGCTACAAATGTTGTGCTTAAATCATGTTTTGTTTGTTCTCCCTTCGATTCCCTTTACCATTTGGCCATAATTACCTTTATTTTATTGTGCCTTTTTATCCTTCCCCATAAAGCTTTGAGCCTTTGGTATGTGTCTTGCACCTCTAGGATCCCTTTTTATATAGACCATAGAACTGGTTTTTCACAAGTTGCCTTTAGTTGTTAATTTCTGGTGAGTTGAGGTTGGAAGGATGTGTGTTAATCTGTTTATCTGCTTCCCCATCACCAAAAGGGAAAAAACATTGACTGTAATAGCAAACACAGGCATTTATCTTCTTTTGGGTCTACTCCCTGCCTCCCTGGGCCTGCCAAGGGCCTGTGGGTAAACAGCCTAGGGCCTGTACTTGTGAGTGTGTGTGTCCCTGTTGGGAAATGGTTTGATGAGCATCATAAGGCTTACTTAGCAATTTTCTCTCCCTGTACACACATACACACACACACACACACACACACCAGATTTGCCTGCTGTTTTCCATAGCTTCTCTGAAGGTGTCATTTTCCTTTGGGAGCACGTGTGGGCTGTTGCTCTATAGCTCTGGTCCTCCCCATGCAGAATCATCTTGGGTTCAGTCATATGTATTCTAGAATGGCAGTATTTCTATTAAAATTTCTTTTGTTTATGTTTGTTTAAAGGAAATAATGTTTTTGATTTTGAATTCTGGTGATGTTTCCTTCTATAAATATGAGTGATTTAAACCAAGAGGTAAAATTGGGCATGAGTCTTAGAGGTACTGCCTATAGTAGGTATCATGGTCTGTAAATCCCTTTGATTTACATACCTTACATATTGTACTGCATGTCTAGCACATAATAAGCATTCTAAATTTTTATTGAATGAATAACAAAAAGTACAATAGATATGCAAAAAGAGGAAAAAAGAAATAGCAACTAAGATTTAAGGGTAGCATATGGAATGTCAGCATGATGCAAACAGTTAACACAGTTGGCTGCTAACTAGAGGTTCAAGTATATCCCAAAGCACCTCAGAAGAAAGGTCTGGTGCTCTGCTTACAAAATAATTAAATATATAAATAATGAGCCATTGAAAACTCTGGAGGGTAGTTCTGCTCAGACACATGTGGACTCTTAATGACTCAGACTCACCACCACAGCGTCTGGTGTTCACTGTTGTAAAAAGTCTGTTAAATCGCATTTAGATCAGTGGGTTTTCAAACTGTTACATAACTAGATAAGAATTTTGGAGGAAATCACATAGAAAATGGTTTTAGGTGGCCAGGCAGACATCTTAGTGATACAGTTATTCTTCAGTACTCTGTGGTCCTTTAGAGTACAGTCAAGAGTTTGCTTTATATGTTCATGCTTACATCTTGATAATTCATTGGATATTTAAAATTAATTTTAACACGAAGAGTAAAACAATAAAATTAAAGGTAATGTTACAGAAATAATGTCAACCATAACTCCTAATATTGTCACCCAAACACTTGGTGGAACAGGCTGCATTTTTTTTTTCCATGTGTACTTTTATGTGTGTGATTACATAGTTGTAATTACAGTGTATCTATAATTTTTCTTTTGCTATTTTCACCTAACAGGATAATTGTCCATGAAATAATTAGATTTAATTCTGCACACATTTTATGGTATTATGAGACCTGGAATCTTAACAACTGTATAGAAATTATGCCAACAGGGTTTATAAGCCAAGGACAAATAAGAATGAGTTTCTTAGAACAGTGCATTAAATATTATTTTGAGTAGTTTGTTTTTTTCAGCAGGATACTTTTGAAAATCTAGTTTTATTTTATATTCTATGCTAGTGGAAGTTTTGTAGGATTTTTTTTTTTTTTTTGTCCATTTCCTTTTCTGAATGTATAATGATTACAACATAGAAAAAATTTAGTACTTTGTGCCACTTAGAAGATTTTTGTTGTTCTTTGAGGCTCTTTTATAGAGAATGAAATATGTTCCTAAGTGATATGTTTATGAAGTGGCTTTGTCAGTAGAACTTGAAGTTCTTTTATAGTTTAAAGATAATCTAAGTTATTTGCTTGAAAATGGGAGTGTGTGTGAATTGTGACTTTGAACCTTCTCCAACTTATTTTCCCTGTGGGCCTTTGGGTAAGACATCTAATCATAACAGTGAAAAATAGGAATAAAAATACTTCAAACTGGTTATGTTGGTGAGTAGTTTATGATTTACAGGGCTGTTGTAAGGATAAGGGGAGGCATTTAAATACTGTTTTGGATTCTTTGGAACAGCTATTTCAGTATGGGTAAAAATGATCAAAAGACCCCATTATTAGGAGCAAGTGTAGATAAAGAAGGTACGGATCCATAGCTGACTGTTCAGTAAGCACTTGTTGACTCCTTGGGGCTGCCAAGCATACTTAATGTACTTAGGCTCAGATACTCTCTGGTAGTTAGCTGTGGGGAACAGGGAGTCCCAACCCAGGACTGTGTGTACTGACTCACCTGATCTGTTTCCTACAGTGCCTAGCCCTACATGTAATCTAGTTGGTTGTCTTTTAGACTGAGAGAAATCCTTAGTCATTTTCAGTCAGCAGACTCCAGCATAACCCCCTGAATGCTTTGAGTCCTGTTTGTCCACATGCTTCAAACCAATTCTGAATTTAAAAATAGATTGTTTACTAGTGTGTATATGTGTGGAGGGTAAGAAGATCTTCCTTTTTTTTTTTTTTCCAGTTCAGAAAGGATAGTTTATTTGTATTAAAAATCGGAACTGAATAGAAGAGAAAATTGATGAAAGAAGAATTACATAACACAAAGTATTGTTTATCTAGTCCAGCAAATTTAGACTTAATGCTGACAGAACCGCCAAGACCAAATCCCTTGGAATGTGCCCAGTTGGAAAATATCTTGTTTGTTATGTTCATTAAAAGGACAACTAAAAAATTAGGAGTTGGCTGTAAAATCACTGTTTTATTTTCTGGCGTGTGAGAGTCTAATGAACTTTGTAAGAAAATATGGGAAGTAGCCATACACTTTTAGCTAGATAGGCACTCCTGAATGGATGAGAATCATCACTTTGTTAATTTCATCAACATGTTCATTTCTTTCAGCTCCATGTTCATGCATGTCTTTTAACCCGGAAACCAGAAGACTGTCCATAGGTCTAGACAATGGTACAATCTCAGTAAGTACCCGTAAATAAGATTTCCAGTTGAAATACTTCCCTTCCCGTGACGTATGTATGTGCATTGTGATGAGAATTATTTATTAGTTGTTTCAAATGAACAGATTACGTTCTTGCTAAGTAAAGTGGAAATCGCGGTGCAGCAAATTACACTGAGGTGAGGGATTCTGGGTAGGGACAGCTGACACCAGCCTTTGCATAAATGCTGACAAACTCAGCTTGACTTGCTCACCATGTACACAGTGGCTAGGATAGGGGCATGATTAGGCAGTTGAGTCAACGGCATTAATCTGTGCGTTTGTGAGAGCAAGCTGTGATACTAGTGGCTTTGATTAAATGGTTAATCATGGTGTCATAAGCTTCCCTACACAAACGACTGAACCCAAGGCAAATGTCTTCTCTTAGATCTGCATGTCTAATCTTGTCTTTCATACTCTACGTTCTCCTCCTTTTTCCACTCCTCTTTGCCTTCTCAACTCCTTCTAGCTGTACATTGAATTCTGTAAAAAAGTGATTAGAAATTGTAATTTTGGGTTTTAATTGCAACTGTTAACTAGTAACAAGACCAATCTGGTAAATTCTCTATTTGGTAAATTATTTAGTACTGACTTTAGTCCTGGTCAGTGAGCTCTGGTGGTGCAGTGCCTAAGGCATTTGACTGCTAACCAGAAGTTTGGTGGTTCAAACTCACCAGCTGCTCCACAGAAGGAAGATGAGGCAATCTACTTCCATAAAGATTTACTGCCTCAGAAACCCAATGGGGGTCTCTGTGAGTGAGAATCAACTTGATGGCAGTGAGTTTTTGAGTTAAGTCCTGGTCCAGAGGGGCCCTGCTTTGAGATTTGTGACTTAGAGAGTTCTGCTATGGCCACAGAGGTTCTGGTGGTTAGATATGCGACTGCTAACTGAAAGGTCAGTGGTTTGAATCTACCTGCTGTTCCTCGTAAGAAAGATGTGTCAATCCACTTCCATAAAAATTGCAGTCTTGGAACCGTATAGGAAGTTCTACTTTTTTCTGTAGGGTTGCTTGAAGTTGGAGTCAACTTTTTTTTTGTTTTTTGTTTTGTTTTGTTTTGTTTTTTCGTTACTATAACCACACTTCTCCATAGGGTGAAGGATCTGAGGAGCCAAGGAGATGTGCCTAGCCTAGTCTTTCACTGTGCCCTGAGTACTGGCACTCTGGACCTCCCTGCCCCCAAATAGCTCAGAGCCTGCTTCCAAGGTCTTTAACCTAGGTCTGTCTGTAGGAACATAGAACAAACCACAAGTGCCTTAGACCTGAAGGGTGGTTAAGAGGCAGTGGGTTGAGGTGGATGGAATGGAGCTGGGGAATGGGAAGAGAAGGTATGGTCCTGGTCCTCATATCATCACACTATTGTGTGCAACTTTAAGGAGTCTAAAAATTCCAAATTTGAACTTGGCCTTCTAATCTTGCCAAGATTAAAGGAGAGACCGTATTTTACTTGTTAACTTGATTTATAACTTTCAACTATTTAGGCCTATTTCATATGGGCCTCCATTTGTACTCTTGCCCTGGCCCCTACAAATGTCAGAGATGAGCCTGAAATTTTCATTTTATTCTTTAGTCAAAATGTCTGTGAAGTTAGATTTAAGGAAATTATAATCATGTAATTGATAAATGTTTATGAAATTCCTATAACATATAAAGCATTTGGTAGATCCATAAACTCTTCCTTAGGAGGATAGAAGAGAAGTTTATGATACAGATCTTAGTCTGCTTTAAGGAGAGCCATTTAAAAAAGGAGGGAGGCAGGATACATTTACTTTTAAAAGAAAAAGGGAGAGAAAAAAGTGTATGTAGAAGGTTAAAAAAAGAAAAAGGGCAGGAATTGGATATTGAGTGAACTGAAGTCCTCATTACAAAGAAAACTGAAAAGATGAGCTAAGATCCATAAATTGCTGAACAGTTCATGGCAGAATATGTGTACCACCTACTGTCCTTGAAAAGACTTACGGAGTTATAACATATGGGTGGGGTTTTGCACATTTGACATCAGTGTAGGTAGTAAATGGGTTGCTGATGAATTTGGCTTTGAAGGCAAGACAGGTGAGCAAATTAAGTTATGGAGTATTCTAGCCATTTATTGTACCTAAGAGGAGAAACTACCCTAGACCAAAAAAAAAAAAACACAAAAAACCAAACTCACTGCTATCAAGTCAGATCCAACTCATAGCAACCCCTCCTTGGGTTTCTGAGGCGGTATCACTACGGGAGTAGATTGCCCAGTCTTTCCAAGTAGTGGCTGGTGGATTTGAACTGCCAGCCTTCTGGCTAGCAGTCAGATGCCTTAGGCACTATACCACCAGAGCTCCTACCCTAAACATTATCCTTTAATAAATGAGACTGCTAGGAGAACTACAATATAAATCAGGGACCCAGGCTCAGGTCCTTCTGTAGGTGTCAGTACAGTGTTGAGATGCAAACCTACATCACCATTAAATTCTGAAAAAGAGGACCTTGACTAACATGACGTAATTTCCTTAAAAGTGGCTTCTTTATGTTGCTAAAGAAAATGGATTGAGTGCCCTAACTTTTCTTACCTGAAGAATTATAAAGAGCTTGAAGTTAGAGAAAGATACGTTGAAAGAACAGCGTTCAGCCATTGTCTAAAGTTAGATTCTCTTTGGTCACTACAATAGCAGTTTCTTCACAGAAAGTACTTGAATAGAATCTCAGCTCTGGAGTCATTCCCTCTCTAGAAATGGGAAATCTTATTTAGAGACTATACTTTTTCTGTTCTCTGAATATAGTAAATAAATTTTAGAAAGAAACAACTGGTTAGCTTATTTCAAAACAAAAAAAGAATGAAATCAGGTGAATTTTTATTTCATTTTATTTTAAAAAGAATATATCATGAAAGGTTCAAGAGGCAGTTAACCTTTTGTAACTCAGGAGTTAATTAGAGACTAAATAGAGAAAACAAGGATAGGCGGTTCTTTAAAATATGTAACCACTAAAGAAAGAGAAACGTTATAAGCTGGAACATGGTCCAGTAGGAGGCAAGCAACAGGAAGGTCCAAATCATTTGGAGAATTTATCTTTGAGAAGGAATTAGGGACAGTTGGTTCCATTTGAAATAAGAAGGAAAGATGGAAACATAGCTAAATTTTGCCATATAGGAGAGGAATAACCCCCCCCCCCATGAAGTAGCAAGTGAGATCACCCACTAAGAGTAGCTAAAGGTGGGGTGAAGGTATATTCTCGTATGTCTACCTTTTGCTTTTTCTAATCTCACAGCTCAGAACACTGTTTTGCCATCTTTGGCCTGTCAGAGTCTTAATTATCTTTCACAGCCTGTCTCAAACATTATCTTTTTTTTTGGGGGGTGATGGCAGTATATAGTTCCTGAGCTCTACCTATTGAAATTAATGACACTCAGTACTCAGTACATTGTTATTGTTAGTTGCTGTCGAGTGTGTCAGTGGAACTGTACTCCACAGAGTTTCCAAGGCTTTGAACTTTGAGAAGCAGATCGTCAGGTCTGTCTTCCAAGTTGCCTCTGGGTGGGTTCACCCGTTTGTGCCAGCCAGGGACTTCTACTCAGTAATTCTTTGGTATTGCTTATTTAATATTTCTGTTATAAAAAGTTCTTCAAGTGTTTCTCCTCCACTAAGGTGTTGGCTTCTGAGGACTAGGATAGTCTTTTATTCATCACCTTTTCCCAGCAGTTCCTAATGTAGTTCCTTGTACAAATTAGGAACTCAGTGAATAATTTGTTAATGGAATTGTTGACTAAACTATAAACATTATTTCTTATTATTTAATATAGCTGATTGTAATAAGTATCTGCTTAAACTCAGATTATTTATACAATTGTCATTCAAAATGTATGTCACAACAAAATTACCTTCTGTAGGGTTAAAGTTATGCCAGTAGTTTAATTCATCTTGAGTGTCAGAAATGCCTTCCATTTTCATGTTGAGGGTCATCAGTCAGATTGTGCTAACTGCTATTCAGTGAGGTAGGAGTGTATATTTTTCTGTCTTCATGCCTCAGGTAGTCTAGCCAACCAACAGATGTTTAAATGTCAACTATGTGTAAAAGATCATGCTCAGTTCAAATGTGTGACTCCTGTTCTCAAAGACTTTATAATCCAGTTGAGGAAACCATGAAAAATGAAGTTATGAGATAAATAACACAAAGTGAAAATAAAAAAGAAGACAACAGCAGAAATGGCAGTGTATGCAACAATGAATGATGTTGACAAGGCAGTGCGGTCGGAAGACAGTGGAAGAGAATGGCCTGGGACAGCTCCATGGAGACTAAGCTTGAGCTACACTTAGACGACTGGTTAGGATTTGATTTTTTGTTGTTGTTATGTGCCGTCCAGTCGGACCCGACTCATAGCAACCCCTTGTTGGGTTGTCGAGGCAGTATCACTATGGAAGTAGATTGCTCAACCTTCCTTCTGAGGAGTGGCCAGTGGGTTTGAACCGCCAGCCTTCTGGTTAGCAGTCAAGTGCCTTAGGCACTACGCTACCAAGGCTCCCTTAGGATTTGATTAGGTAAAGATAAGAAAGTAAGGTTATTTCAGGTGAAATGAATAGCGTGAAGAAAAAAACTTGGAGGTGAAAAAGGCCAATATAGTCGAGGTTTGGTTGTGAAAGTCCTGACACAGAGCAAGTAGTTAGCATTATGCAAAGAAGCTGGACCCTTAGCACAGATGATCTCCCAACTGGAAGAATTTGTACTGTATTTAAAGAGAGAGGAAATGTCAACAAAGAAAGAATTTTGTTAAACTAATTTTTACCAACTCTACTGAATACCGACTGTAGGATAGTCATAGAGGTGTATGTATATATGATCATCTGTGAATGTTTACTTCTTCATAAAAGCAGATCATGAGCCAAACTTTTTTTTATTTCCATATTGCCAAGATAAATACATAATCATTGAAGAATCTTTAAACAGTGCCTCAAGGTGATAACATCTGTGTTCTCTCAATATTAATCTTAGGTATGTGTTATGGGAAGTATGGTTGGAATGAGAAGAAAGGATTGATTTTTACAGTGGTTAGCATTCAGGATAGTAATTATTATATAGAACTAAATGATACTGTCCATGGGTCTATCTGTTGTTTTGGTAGTTCTTATGAGCATCATATACATATTATAGTATGTGTTCCTATTAGCTCACATAGATTATCCATGGGAATGGGGAAAAAAAAAAAGAGAGAATAGAAAAATTTATTGAGCACGTACTATATAGTATGCAGTCTGCTTTATATACTGTTATGAATAGAATTATGTCCCCCTAAAAACTATGTCACTTGACTAAGTCATGATTGTCAATATTATGTAATCATCTTACATTTTATGATCTGATATAATTATCCTGTGTATTTTAAATCCTCACCTCTCTGCTGTTAATTAGGCAGGAATAGTGGCAGTTATGTGAATGAGGTATGATATAATATAAAGGATGAGGTTGTATCTTGAGTCATTCTCTTTTGAGATATATAAGAGAGATTAAACAAGCAAACAGGATCAGAAGGACTGCTACCACCAAGAAAGAAGAACGAGGAGTGGGACATACCTTTTGGATCCAGAATCTCTGTGCTGAGAAACTTCTAGCCTGAAGGGAAAATTGATGACAAGGGCCTTCTCCAGAGCCAGGCGCAAGAGAAAGCCTTCTGCCTAGAGCCGGCACACTGAATTCAGACTTCTAGCCCCTAAACTGTGAAAGATTAAATTTCTGTTGTTAAAGTCATCCACTTGTGGTATTTCTGTTACAGTAGCGCTAGAGAACTAAGACACATCCATTGCCTCGTTACAGCTTCACAATAATCCTGTGGTGTGGGTAGGATTACCCACATGCTCAGATAAGGCACCTCAGGCCTGGAGAGTGTAGATACTTTCTCTAACTTAGCAAGGAAACACCTCGCTGAGAGTAGGACTTCACCTGTGTGCCTTGAAGCTGAGTCTCTCTCCTCACCTCCATACTGCCATCCAGGAGCCACTTTTGGCATCAGTAAAGAATTCTTCTTAAAGGCTTTTCTGTTCCCTGTTGGTGACCGTTCTCCTTCCTTAGAGTTAACTGCTAAGAACAGAGGCCATAACTGCTTTAGTCCTAGCAGAGTTTTGTAGAACATTCATTGAAAGTTGGAAAGAGGTTTTTCAACTCTTCTTATCAAATAGGGTGGTAAGTTGGTCATTAGTCTGCAGGACAGCTATACTTTTAATAGCTGAAACAGTCTGAGCAGATCCTGTGTTTAAATGACTGGTCTGGACATAGGGAAGAGTTTGACATCTTTACCCTGCTTTCTGAAATTCATATGCAGAGATACAATAAGCTAGCCAAATAAACCTAAATAGAAATGTAATGTGTTCTTGACAGTTGATGGAACCCTAAAATATGTCAATAAGTCTTCCATTGTCTCTTTTTCACCTAAGACTAGAATCTGATAAATATTTGGGATTGTTAAAGGTTATATCTTATATCATTTATCATTATTCAGAGATTCATATTTAGCAAATTAAAGTAACAGCCTTCTGAGAGCATCATTTTATTGTCAGCTATTTCACTTATGGTATTTTTTAGATGAATGTTTCTAGGTGGTGCAAACAGTTTGTGTTCAACTATTAAGCTAAAAGTTGATGGACAGCGTGTTCTGAAACTGTGATGGTGTTTGTATTGGCAGAACCTTATAGGTGGGGAGTCTGTGTCTTCTGCCTCTCGGCCACCCTCCCCTGAATTAAGTGATAGATTGTTACATGTTAAGGCAGCAGTAACAGCAGGAACTTTCCTAACCCCTGGGCATATATTCTTCATATTATACCTCAATAGCTCAATTGTAAGGACTGGCCCTTGTTTGTTCACTAAGGAACTGGTACCTTTATGGGAAGAGTTGGTGTTATTTCAAGGAACTCTGGTCTCACTGTGGTTAAAACATTTAGCTGTTAACCAAAAGGTCAGCAGTTTGAAACCACCAGCCACTCCATGAGAGAAAGATGAGGTAATCTGCTTCCATAAAGGTTTACAGCCTTAGAAATACTATGGACAGTTTTGCTCTGTTCTATAGGGCTGCTAAGATTAGAAATCGACTCAATGGCAGTGGGTTTGGTTTTGGGTTTTTCAGTGTTATATCATGCTAAGTAATGCTAAGAAGGAAAAATGGATACTTCGAACATTTAACAAGGTGTTTTGGATAAGTTGTTTATGTACTGCGGGTTATAATGAGCCTATAGGGACCAAAACCAAATGGGTAAGGTCACATCCTATAGTGATGACAGGTGGCCCAGAGATACAGCACTTCAGCTGTACCCATCCAGTGTACAGTCATTCCTTGCTGCTGGGGAGAGAGTCTTTTGAAAATCTTCACCTTGATCAGCTAAGAAACAGCAGTATTAGCAGCAGACTACCACTTGTCCATCATCTTGATACATTCCAAGCTTTTCTACTTTCAGTTAAAAATTGATGTTGCTTCTGGAATTGTCCTGCTTTCCAGGATTTCTGATGTGGCACCACATGTGGATAATATCCCAGTCATGAGATCAAAAGAGGGTGAATCTGAAGAAAATTTCAGGGAGTCCTGTGTTATACTACATCAGAGAGATATGTACCATCTAGAATCTAAAGGATCTCTTTCTTTTAAACTATTACATAAACCTCACTATTATTTACACTTCTTTTATGATTTTCTTGAAAAACCTGAGTGGTGCAGACAGTTAACATCCTCTGCTGGTAACTGCAAGGTTGGCAGTTGGTGGCTCAGTTCTACTCAGAGGTGTCTCAGAAGAAGGGCCTGGCAGTCTACTTCCAAAAACTCAGCCATTGAACACCCAGTGGAGCACGGGTCTACCGTGATACGAGGTCACCACGAGTCGGAAACAACTCAATGAAGCTAGTTATGATTCTCTCATTCCATTGTGATTTCTACCACTAAAGACTACCATTTCTCAGTCATCTCATCATTCTGTGGACATGGGACATTCCAGTGTGAGGAGTTCACTTGAAAATGAGTGTTGTTGTTAGGTGTTGTTGGGTTGGCTTTGACTCATAGTGACCCATGTACAACAGAACGAAACCCTGTCTGGTCCTGTGCCAGCTTCAGAATCCTTGTTATATTTGATCCCATCATTGCAGCCACTGTGTCAGTACATCTCATTGAGGATCTTCCCCTTTTTTGCTGACCCTCCACTTTACCAAGTGTGATAACCCTCTGCAGGGACTGGTCCCTTCTGACAACGTGACCAAAGTAGGTGAGACAAAGTGTGGCCATTCTGGCTTCCGGGGAGCATTCCGGCTACAGTTCTTCCAGGGCAGATTTGTTGGTTCTTCTGGCAGTCCATGGTACTTTCAGTATTCTTCACCAACACCACAGTTCAGAAGCATCAACTCTTCTTTGTTCATTGTCCAGCTTTCACATGCATATGAGGTGATTGAAAATACCATGGCTTAGGTTAGGTGTACCTTAGTCTTCAAAGAGACCTCTTTGCCCTTCAGCACTTTAAACAGGTCTTTTGCAAATGAATATATATATATATATAAGTCTATAGACTTTAGATGTTGAAGTTATGCTTAGCAGAAAAAGAGTCTTGGGGTGCTAAGATGCCAGTTGTTTACTATTTATTCATTGAATATAATTCACTCAAGTTGGTTTTGTCACAGAAAACTTTTGCTGTTGTGTGAGTCCTTGTGCTTTCAACATTTGTGAGGATCAAAAGTCCTCAGAAATTTTTTTCCTCTTGGTAACCCAACAACCAAATCCCTGGCTGTCAAACTCTCGAGGAAGAGCCTGCCCCTCCTAGTTATGTAACATGCTATTGTACATATAGCCATGCCAGCTTTTGCTCCGTATCTCCATGTGATCTAAAAACTTCATCGAGCAGAAACATCTTTGACCCTAGATTATTTTGTGGCAATTTTTGTTATTTTGCACTTTAGAATTTTTAAAGGCCTTCCTCATCCAACGTTTAGATTGATTATTTAGTATGAATACATATCAGAGCATCCAGATTGCCCTGTATTTTAAATTAGGTGCCAAGGAGATCCAGAAGAGTGAATAGTAAGTAGATTGAAATAATTTATGCACTGACCATAGGAATTATTGGCCACAAAGCATGACTTTATAGGAAGCTTGTTACTGTTTCAGGAGATAATCATCTTCCTACGCTATCCTCACAATTATTGCTATGTTTGAGCCCATTGTAGCAGCTACTGTGTTATGTTTTAGGGTCTTCCTAGTTTTCACAGGCCCTTTACTTTACCAAGCATGATGTTCATTTCAGGGATTGATTTTTCCTGATAACATGTCCAAAGTACATGAGACAAAGTCTCACCACTCCCTGTTTTAAGGAGCATTGCGGCTGTACTTCTTCTAAGACAGAGTTTTTCACTCTTCTGGCAGTCCATGGTATATTCAGTAATTTTTGCTGGCACTACAAATGCGTCAGTTCTTCATTGGTCTTCTTTATTCACTGTCTAGCTTTCACATGCCTATGGATCAGGCATACCTGGGTCCTCAAAGTGACATACTTGCTTTTGAACACTTTAAAGAGATCTTTTGCAGCACACTTGCTCACTGCAGTATGTCATTTGATTTCTTGACTGTTGCATCCATGGCCATTGATTGTGGATCCAAGTAAAATGACATTCTTGGCAACTTCAACCATTTTTCCATTTATCATGATGTTGCTTATTGGTCCAATTGTGAGGATTTTTGTTTTCTTTATGTTGAGGTATAATCCCAACTGAAGACTGTAGTCTTTTATTTTCATCAGTAACTGCTTAAAATCTTCTTCACTTTCAGCGAGCAAGGTTGTGTCATCTGCACATTGCAGGTTTTTAATGAGTCTTCCTCCAGCCCTGATGGTGTGTTCTTTTTTGTGTAGTCCAGCTTCTTGAATTATTTCCTCAGCATACAAATTGAATAACTATGGTAAAAAGATACAACCCTGATGCACACCTTTCCTGATTTTAAACCATGCAGTATTTCCTTGTTATGTTCCAATGATTGCCTCTGTTCTATGTACAGGTTCTGCATGTGCACAATTAAGTATTCTGAAATTCCCATTCTTTGCAGTGTTTCCTTGGTTTATGATGATCCACTCAGTTGAATGTGTTTGTGTAGTCAAGGAAACATAGGTAAACATTTTTCTGGTATTTTCTGTTTTCAGCCAAGATTCATCTGACACCAGCAATGATATCTCTCATTCAATGATATCCCTTGTTCCACGTCCTCTTTTGAATCTGGCTTGAATTTCTGGCAGTTCCTTGTTGATGTACTACTGCAATTAGTTTTGAATTGTCTTCAGCAATATTTATGGAGCCTTTGCTAAGTTAGACATTGTTCTAAGAGCTTCATATGTATTGTGTCAGATAATCCTCACGACAACCCTATGAAATAGATAAAATTATTATCTTCATTTTTTTGGATAAGGAAAACGAGGCATGGAAAATAAAGCAGTGTGCCCAGGGTCACATAACTTGTGGTGGTAGAACTGGGATTTGACTCCAGAATTCTGATTCAGGGGCCTGTGTTTGTAACCTCTATGCACTGTCAACTTAATAGATTATTTTCACTCAGTCACTCAGTCACTCTGTAAATATTGCAGGGCACTTACATGGGGTCTCTATGATTTGAAGCTGACTTGACAGCACCTAACATCAACAGCAGCAGCAGTAGGAGCAGCATCTTCCAATAGCAGTAGCCAAAAAGCTTTGGTTAAAATCCATGTCATGTGGATTCAGTAGATTATTTCCAAAAGGAGGAAATTTCTTAGTAGTGACATATTCTTTCTTAGAATGACTTTAGTGTTTTCTGCTTCATTACAATAATTCACCAGTGATTTGTAAAACATAGCCTGTCAAATATAATTATTTTTGCATAAGAGTTTCTTAACTAAGTTGTTAGGATTTTACTTCATCACCCTCAAGAAAGTTGAGCTCTGAGCAGTGTGCAGGTTACTGAAGATGGTCTGAGTAAGCAGTTTTTGAAGAGTAGCTCATTTCTTGTTGTAAGATATCCTTAATCTAATGTACTGAAAGTGTGAGTGGAAGAGACTTTATCAGCCCTCAAGGCCTGTGTTCTTAACCTCTATGCACTGTCAACTTAATAGATTATTTTCACTCAGTCACTCATTCACTCTATAAATATTACAGGGCACTTACATGGGGCTTCTATTAATGTAGGAATCTGGATTTTTAGGGCCAATTTCCAGGGAATTATCTGTGGTCCTATTATAGGCATTGGTTTTATTGGTACCACAAGCCTTTCCTTAACCGAGTCCATCCAGAAATATGAGACTATTGTGTGTGCATGCATACTTTGCTCATTTTCACCTTCCTGAAACCAAACTCACTGCCATTGAGTTGATTCTGACTCATAGCAACCCCCTTTGGGTTTCTGAGGCAGTAAATCTTTAAGGAAGTAGACTGCCCAGTCTTCCTTCTACAGAGTGGCTGGTGGGTTTGAACTGCCAGCCTTCTGGTTAGCAGTCAAATGCCTTAGGCACTATGCCATCAGAGCCACTTATTTTACCTTGGGTTAGTGTTTTATATAAACTATAACACTGTATTACTGTTGTCATGTAATTGTGATTTAGGTCATAAATTTCAGATCCCAGATAGGCTGGTGTGGCATTTCCATGTTAATCACCTTTTAAAGCATTCCTCTTGAAGTATCTTGACAATAGCAGAGTCATGGAATGTATCCCCAAAAGAGTCATCTGGCATTTATAAAGCTGAAGAACTCACTAGAGCAATTATTCTTTTACAGCTGCTACAGTTACTGAGTTCCAGTCACCTGTTTTTGCTAATCTGTGATCTGATGTAACCTTGAATAAAGGCTGTCCTCTTACTGAGTGTCATGGATCAAATTGTATCCCCCCAAAATATGTGTCAAGTTGGTGAGGCCTTGATTCCCAGTATTGTGCAATTATCCTCCTTTTTGTGATGTGTTGTAAATCCCAACATCTGCTTGTGGCTAAAGAGCCAAGACTAGGTTATGTTAAAAAGATAGCAGTTTGTTTTTTATGTTAATGAAGCGGGATTAGGGTGGGATGCATCATGCTTATTTAAGTCACCACCTTGACTCAGGTCACAGCTTTTATGGTGTAAGGGGAGTTTCCCTGGGGTGTGGGCTGTGTCCCCTTTTATCTTACCAAAAATCAAAAAACCAAACTCACTACTGTGAAGTCAGCCTGTGAAGTTGGTTTGGATTCATAGATGAAAGGAAAGAGAAATGAGCAGAGGAGGAGAGGGACCTGACTGCCACCAAGAAATAAAAGACAGGAGTGGAACATATCCTTTGGACCTAGGATTTCTGTGTTCAGAACCACCTGTTGTTGTTGTTATGTGCCTTTGAGCCAAACCCGACGCATAGCGACCCCTCCTTGCGTTTCCGAGGCAGTATCACTACGGAAGTAGGATTGCCCAACCTTCCTTCCGAGGAGTGGCTGGTGGGTTTGAACCGCCAGCCTTCTGGTTAGGAGGCAAGTGTCTTAGCAACTGTGCTACCAGAGCTCCCCAGAACCACCTAGACCCAGGGAAAGATTGATGCCAAGATACCTGAAGATCTCCAAGGGACATTGGACCCACAGTTATTGAAAGGAGACAATGCCATTCCCCTGGAGATGATGGAGAGAGAAAGCCTTCCCCTAGAGCTCCTCCCCTGAATTCAGACTCCTGACCTCCTAAACTGCAAGAGAATAAATTTCTATTTGTTAAAGCCGTCTACTTGTGGTATTAATAGCAGCACTAGATACCTAAGATACTGACTAAAAGCTTATGTTAATAGGAAGGAGAGTGGCATTAGATAGGCACTGGTCACTGGGGTCCAGTGTTAGGGTCTTGTTCCTTTGTTTTGCTGCAGTTAGATGCTGCATTGACTCAGGATGGTGGTAACCCAGAGTCATTTTTGCTTCCAAAGTGCCCCCCGCCCCAGCCTATTCATTCACTGCTCCTTCACAGCACCTTGAATCCACATTCTACAAGCTGCTAGCCTTCAGTCTCACCTTACATTCCACAAGCTGCTAGCCTTCAGTCTCACCTTAGGACAGAAGAGAGAATTCTGTCACTTACCAGTGAGGGTTACTTTTTTTTTTTTCTCATTGTGATTTGGGTGAAAATTTACAAAGCAAATTCAATTTCCATACAGCAGTTCACATATACTTTGTCTCATGTCATTGACCACAGTTTACCACAATGCAACAGCTCCCCTCACACTTCTCCCCATAGTTACCCCTTCTCAGTGTCCATCCCTCTATACTCTCCTGCCCCCTGAGCTGTCTCCCTGTGCATAAGCAGTCCTTCTTTCTCCCATGATTGTTCTCTCCAA
>NW_006921721.1:4449721-4454952 GCF_000298275.1 Orycteropus afer afer
CTTTGTTTTATTTACGTGGTGGATGACGTTGATTGTTTTTCTAATGTTGAACCATCCCTGCATACCTGATATGAACCCCACTTGGTCATGAATGAGTTTCTTGATATATTCTTGCAGAATATATCAGAAAGAAAAAAAAAAAAAACCTTAAATTAAAAAAAAAAAGAAAAGAAATTCAGCCAGGCAGAGGGAAAAGAAAAAATGCTGAAAACTAGGACCTGGGAGGGGAAGAGTAAGAATAATAATAAAGAGGACAAAAGTATTAATAATATTAGTTGCTTTAAAACAGACAAATGCAAACAAACTAATCCCCAGAAAAAAGAAAGCGAAAAAGAAAAAAGTTGAAAAAGGAGAGAAAAAAGAAAAATTGGTAGAGTACAGGGCAGGGCACCCAGGCTCCATCTGAGCACACAGACTGTGATGGAGGTCCTGTAGACCCAGAAGGTAGGTGGGAGTGGGGGGATGGCCACACCTCCATTCACCAAGCGGGTGTAGGGTATAAGAGTAACACGAGGAATGTACCTTTTCAGTCTTGCAGCTCCCGAGTGTTCTTGGGGTTGCTGGAACCAGAACGTGTTCTTAAGTCCCAGGAATCTGCGAGAGCACTGTCTCTTTATATATACAAAATAGTCAAGCCGCTCTTTAAACCTTCAAAATGGCGGCATCCTCCGTACCAGCAAAAGTCCACAGTTCAGCCCACCTTTCTCTTCACCTTCTCTGTTTATTCCCCAGCCACCGTGTACAGTCCTCCGTGCAGTCCCTGGCTAGCAGCGTGATTTTTAGATTAATTCTTAGGTCCTACCACCAATCGGGACTCTCCAAGCTCTTTGTGCTGTCAGGATCACTCAGGATCGCTGCCAGACCACAGCTCCATCTGTCTCCTTTTTTGGTATTTTCTTAGCAAATTCTTCTGCTAGTTGGGGTTTAGTCCACTTCTATATCCTTCCCTTCAAGTCTTAGGGGTCCAAGATTATCTTCTGTGTCTGTGTTCATTGATTTCCCTTTTCTTTGTTTAAGAGGGTCTGTGCAGTTTTTCTGCCTTGTCCTCCATCTTGCCGGAATTTGAGGGTTACGTTTTTATTAATACGTACATTTAGTGCAGGAAGGAAACTGTTCAGTATTAGAGTTAAAACTCACTGGAACAAAATCCCAGTTGGGTAAAGACTGTTCACCATATTGGCACAAAGCACAGCACAGCTTTTCTGTCAGTAGCAGTAACTTAGGTCCAACTGGTTTTCTGGATTGGAGAGAAGTCAACACATTAAAGCAGGTTTTTAGCTCAGAGCCTCTCTGTCATGGATAGAGAGAAAGTAGCTGGGCAGGTGCTGTCATTGAGCTGAGTGCTATCTTGGCTGGGCATTTGATGTGTTTTTTAAATTTAATGAACTTTGGATTCTCTGCAGGTTCTCCCACTGGCTCCTTTCATGGCAGAGCCATAGATGTCAGTGCTCCCCAAGGTCCCACCCTCCTGCTGTATACTGCATCTTGGTGATCTGCCCTGTGGCTTAATTATCCTAACATATCTTCTGAGCAGGAGACTCAGACTCCAGCTCTGAGACACCTCAAGTTTAACGTATTCTAAATAGAAATAGTTGTCTTTTTCCCAAAATATACTCCTTCTCCTGTTTTCTTTCTATAAATGGCATCACTGTGTAGCTGCAACCAGAAATAGAGTTATCACAGCTCCACATTTCCCCTCAAATCTCTCAGTGAGAAATCTTCATGCCCTATCAACTTTACCTAAGAGCTTCCTCCAGAGTCTGTCCCTTTTGTCTATTGCACCTTTTTTTTTTTTTTTTTTAATTTCTTGTTTTCTTTCTTGGAGGGGAATTGATACGTATGTATGTATGTATTTGTATATGTAACATAAAATTTGCCATTTTTCACATTTTTATGTGACAGTAGTTCACAGTGTTGTATCACCACCATCTCTGTCCTTTTTCAGAGGCTTCTCATCACCGCACACAGACACTGTATATGCATTGAGCAATAACTCATCGTTGCCCTCTTCTCTCAGCCCCTGGTTACCTCTAATCTATTTTCTGTCTCTATGAATTTGCCTGTCCTAGATATTTCCTGCTAAGGAGATCATGTAATACTCATCCTTTTGTATTTGACTTACTTCATTTAGCATAATGTTTTCAAGGTTTATCCATGTTGTAGCATGCATTAGCTTTATTCCTGTTAATGGGTGAGTAATATTCCATTGTATGTGTATACCGAATTTTGTTTATCCTTTTTCTGTTGATGGACCCTTGAGTTATTTTCAGCTTTTTGGTATTGTGAATAGTGCTACAGTGAACATTGGTGCACATCTCTCTATTCATGTTGTTTTCACGTCTCTTAGGTCTATACCTATGAGTGGAATTGCTAGATTATTTGATAGTTCTAAGGAACCCCAACCCACCAACCACTCTTTGGAAGGAAGGTTGGCCAATCTACTTCCATAGTGGTACCGCCTTGGAAACCCAAGGAGGGCTTGCTATGAGTTGGGTCTGACTTGACAGCAAATAACAACAACCACCAAGGAATCCCTGTTGCACAGTTGTTAAGTGCTTGGCTACTAACAAAAGATTCAAACCCACCAGCTGCTCCATAGGAGAAAGATGAGGCAGTCATCTTTCTTCTCTGCACATGTGGTGTCACCATGTCATGTGACAGAGTCAGCTTGATGGCAACTGGTATATAGTACTTAATTCAAATATCTACTTTAGTATTTATGCAGTAATTATTAGTTTCCATGTATGTTTCATTTACATAATTGTGTATTTTATATTTATATATATATATATATATATATAAAAATATATCTCACCTAAAAGTGCCTGTAAGTAGGAGGCATTTATTAAGTGTTGATTTCCTTATTTTCTTCACTTCCACTACATTAAGCACTTTGAAGATGGGAAAAATACTATGTTAATTGGTATTTCTAATATCTAATAGAGAATTAGAATGTCAATAATATTTCTGAATGTAAATATCAAACCAGTTTTGTTCACTTCAGATGTCCTTTCTCTTTCTTGCATTCTAGTTATCCTTATAGAAGTCCTTGTTTCTCACTAACTTTCTGGTACAGAGGAAGCAATTGTTTCATTCTCTTCCCTCTCTTTATCAGGAAGAGGGTACTCAGAGTTCATGAGAGTTGCTATTGCTAACACACTTGGCCATCATGCCCAGGAGCAGAACATAATGATTGTCAAGGTGTGGACTTTGCTTCCAGGGAGGTTTACATCTGTATTTCATGTCTACCACCTTTTAGTTGATTAACTATGGAAAAATTGGTTAACTTTGCATAGGCCTCACTTTACTCATTGGAGATTGGAGATAATAATATCTTCATTGGGGGGTTATTGTGAGGATTACATGAGGTAATTTATATGAAGACTGTGGCACATAGTAAATCTTCAACCAGTATAATTATATTTATAGCAGAAGTTCTGTTCATTTCAGAAATAGATGGGCTTCAACTTTCTTTTTGACAAGGTTTATGATTTCACCTGAAATTAAAGAGTGTTAATTATTATACAGTTATTTGCCACCTTAAGTCTAAAGGTAATTTTTTTAAATCATAGTTTTGAAACCAGATTGTTTCTTGTGGGCACCATTTTGGCCTAGTGAATTTGGGTTTTACATGTTAATGTTTGCTTTCCTTTTTGTTTATGATTCTTGTACTTATGTTTATTTGTACAAATAATGTTCAGGACTGAAAATTTGTGGATTTAAACATAGAAAAATGATAATTACAACATTTTAGCATAAGGACCATGGCTAGAAAAAGTGTACATAAAAAAAGGAACTCATTGTGTTTTCCTATTTACCTAGAAGGAAAACATTGCTTAATCCTGAAATTCGAGTCGTAGTGTATGCTGATTTGTGCTTTGGCTTTAATTAGAAAAAGTAATAGCTTCATAGTTGGGCTCTCTTCCTTATTTGCACTCAAACCTATTATGGGTAGCATTGAACCCAAATCCAGAAATCCAGTTTCTACTTTGAGGTCTGCTGAAGGCTGGCGGTTCAAACCCACCAGCCACTCCTCGGAAGGAAGGTTGGGCAATCCTACTTCCGTAGTGATACTGCCTCGGAAACCCAAGGAGGGGTCGCTATGAGTCAGGGCTGACTCGACGGCACATAACAACAACAACAACATTGATGAGACAATTATTTAATCTTTTTCTGATAGTTTCTCTAAATGAAAATATGAACTAATAAACATCACACTTATTGATTGCACCCATCACTGAAAAACTGTTTTATTTCAAATATTGTTATATAACATGTTATTGTATATTACTGTTTTAATATATTTCAAGCATATATTTGCACTGTTACTCTTATTGTTAGTTGCTATTGAGTTGACTCTCGACTCATGGTGATCCCATTGTGCATGGGATCAGACGTTGTGATCCATAGGGTTTTCATTGGCTGATTCTTGGAAGTAGATTGCCAGGACTTTTATCCTAGCCTGTCTTGGTCTGAAAGCCTTGCAGAAACCTGTTTAGTATCATAGCAACACACAAGTCTCCACTGACAGATGGTTGGTGAATGTGCTTAAAGTGCATGGCCAGGAATTGAACTGGGTCTCTCACATAGAAAGGAGAGAATTGTAACATGAACTACCCCCCTCTATATATGTGCTATTATATGTAAATTAACATAGTATGTAGGATAAAATCTTAATTATTTCATTCAGCTTCTTTTAACAAGGTATATATTGAACTCGTACTATGTGCCAGGCAGTGTTCTACATGCTTGGGATACAAAAAAAAAAAAAAAATCAAACTCACTGCCATTGAGTCTGTTCCAACTTATGGTAGTCATCCCTCCTTGGGTTTCTGAGGCAATGTCTCTACGGAAGTAAATTGCCTAGTCTTCGTTCTTAGGACTGGCTGGTAGGTTTGAACTGTCAACCTTCTGGATAGCAGTCAAATGCCTTAGGCACTAGACCCTTTCTCCTATGATCCCTCCCTGTGTATGTTACATTTAGTGAACTCTGTATAAAAAACAAACATAATAAAGTATATATATTTTAATGTGATAGAGATGATGAGTGCTGTTGGGGAAAATAGAACAGAGTAAGAAGGGAGTGCAGATACGAGGTTGAGGGAGCAGATTACAGTTTTTAAAGGTGTCATTTGAGCAGAGGACTTGAAAGTTGGAGGAGAGAATCCTGCTGATATCTGGAGGCAGAAATTAAAATTTGATTTAATTTTTTTTTTTTTTTAATTAGGATT
>NW_006921721.1:4457164-4479465 GCF_000298275.1 Orycteropus afer afer
GTTTGACTTCTTCCTTACCAATTTGGATGCCTTTGAATTCCCTTTCTTGCCTTATGGCCTGATTTAATTTTTTTAAACAAGGAATATTTATTGATTTTTGCTCATACATTGTATATTGGCGGGCATGTTGGAGAAATGGAGAACACCTATATTAAGAAAACGAAACTCCATTCCTTGCACCTTAAAATCTACAAGGCAAGATGAAATAATCTGATCATACACATTGCCATAAAGTCAGTTCCTAACTAGCAGCCCTATAGGACAGAATATAATGGTCCATAGGGTTCCCAAGGTTGTAAATCTTTATTGAAAGCATAAAAGGCAAGATGGCAGACTAGGCAGACATGCTACCCAGACCTGAAAAACCAAGTGAAGCAGATAGAGGTAACAACTTTAGAACCCTGGGCTTCAAAGGATAAGATAGAGAGGGAGATCAAAAACTGATCAGAAGATGAAACTGAGCAAAATCAGCAAATAAAGAGACATAAGGAGTGGTAAGTTGTCAACTGAACTGGCGCAGAGTGACCATTTTGGATTATTGTAAGCAGTGTTTCGATTAGGGCAAAAGCCATATAAGTGACTTAGAACTTAGCTTAGAACTTTATACTAGTGCCCACACTAGTGCCTGATGACCTGAGAGATGTGATCTTCCCCTTACACCCCTCCCATACTTTTCCAGTAACCAGAAATCTGGCTGCTCCCCATATCCACCCACCTCATGGTTGATAACAACCCTCCCACACACACATCACCCCTGCCCTGCCTACTAGGCTGCCTAGCCCACCTTCCACCCTACTGACCCATGGCTTTCCTTACCCCTCCACGCTCCCATGGCCTGCCCACCCCCGCTCCAGTCCCTCGGTGGCCTATAGGTGAAGCACACACTCCAACTCAAATGTTGGCGAGACATGCTGTCACATATCAAGTGTGGTATGCATGCCACCCTGATTTTTGGAAGCACACGCTCCCGTGAATCAGGCACTCCATACTCCACCACCCAAGTTTTTTCCCCTCTTTCCCTTGCTTTTTTTGTTTGTTTGTTTCCTACTTTTCATTGTTGCTCCCCCCCCCCTTTTCTTTTTCTTTTTTTTCCTTCCTGGGTTATTTTAACTTTTTATTTATTTATTTTGTCCACCTTGTGGGAGGCAGCAAACACATTGACACTATCTAGCCACACCTACCCTTTGTGCTGCCCCATCTACTGGGTGAATGCTACCACCTGCTCCAGAACCACTTGATCCACAACAGATGGCAGCTAATACAAGCCTAGCCCACCCTCAACTGTTCTACATGATCAGTTAACTGTGACTACATGTACACTTCCATCCTCTGCCATCACCAGGAGACAGATGGTGTGTGTTTAAGTGCTGTCAAACTAGTGAATACAATAGGAGGCCTACCCCCCTTACCTGGATATATCAAAACAAAATTCAGCAAAATCTGAGTGAAACACACCAACATAAAATCAGCAATTAAATACAAATATAATAACACTGCAATGCTTTGGGCACAACAGATAACCTCATTTCACCCAAAGAAACAAAAGTGGCTCAAACTAGTGACCACTATACAGAGCCAGAAAACCTTCCTGAGGAAGAAATGGTATTGGAACTACCTGATAGATAATTTAAAAATACTATATTTAGGACCTATAAACAGATTAAGAAAGAGAGCAAAGGAAATAAGATAAAACTCTAGATTACTTCAAGAAAACAATACAAGAACAAATTGGAAATATAAATGGAAAATTAGAAACCATACAACAAAAACAAATAGAAATCCAAAAGATTAACAATAAAATTTCAGAAATAGATAATACATTGAAAGGGCAAAGGAGAAGAATTGAATCAAAAGAAGACAGAATTTGTGAAATTGAAAACAAATTTCTCAAGACTAATCTGTTAGAGGAACATTCAGAAAAATAAATAAAGCCTAAGAATTATGTGGGAGCTCTGGTAGCATAGTGTCTAAGGCATTTAACTGCTAATGAGAAGGCCAGTGGTTCAAACCCACCAGCCATTCCTTGGAAGGAAGGTTGAACAATCTACTTCCATAGTGATACTGCCTCAGAAACCCAAGGAGGGGTTGCTATAAGTTAGATCCGACTTGATGGCAGTGAGGTGGGTTTTTTTTTTTTGGTAAGAATTATATGGGACATAATCAAGAGGAAAGAGGAAAAAACTTACGTGTGTTTGGACTTCCATAAAAGGAAGAGACAGAAAAAAAAAAAAAAAAAAAAAAAACCACTGAGAAGATTGTAACTTTGTTGAAATGAAACTTCTCTAATACCTTGAAAAGTAAGAAGATATAAAATCATATACATTCGAAAAACTCAGTAAACCACAAATATGATGAACCCCAAAAGAACGTCACTAAGAAACGTCAAATTTTTTAAATCAAAGACAAAATAAATCGTGACAGCAGGTTGAGAAAAACAAAAAGTTACCTACAGAGGATACTAACCTCTGATTTCTGGGTATAAACTAGGCAGGTGAGAAGGCCTGACATATATAACCCTGAAAGAAAAAAATTGCCAACCAAGAATTATGTATCCCACAAAATGATCTAACGAATACAATGGCACAGTTAAGACATTTACAGATAAACAGTAATAACTAAGCGTATTTGTAAAAACCAGACCAACCATATAAGAAATACTAAAGGGAGTCGTTTGGACATAAAACCAATCAACAATGGCAGACAACAGCTTGAGGTTAAGATACACAACAACATCAGCCAGAAACTAACCTAGATATAGAAGTATCTGAAATAAAATGAACAAACACAACTGAAAATAGGAAACTAGAGATGTCAATTTGTTAATGACGACAAGTGCAAAGCAAAAGGAGAGAATAATTGGTGTATCTACGGAAATGCCAAATGGAGAGGAAGTGAAGAAGATATCAAGACAGAACAGACTGTTTTGAATGTGGGAAGAAAATAATAAATCACAGAGAGAGTATCTTCAAAGAATATTAATGCACTCTCATCAAATTTAAAAAGCAGAAAGTCATACAGATTCAGTAAACACTAAACTACATGAAGGAGATGGTAAGAAAATGTGTAAACAAAATAAATCAGCATATAAAAATATATGGAACAAAGAAACCATCAGTACCACAGAAAATAAACCAGAAACCCACAGCAAAATTACAACAGTATATTCATACCTATTGATTATTACATCAAATGTAAATGAATAAACACACCAGTCAAGAATTAGGGAGTAGTAGACTGGATAAGAAAACATGACCCATCCATATTTTGTGTCCATTAGAGACACACATACACAAAGAAAAAATAAGTTAAAAATCAAAGGATGAGAAATCATGTATCAAGCAAATGGCAACCAAAAAACAGCAAGAGTGGCAATACTAATTTCTGATAAAATAGATTTTAAGGCAAAGACCAGCCAAAAGAGGCACAAAAAAGACATTATATAATGATTAAAAGATAATCCCACAAGAGGACATAACCGTTATATATTATCTATGTACAAAATTAAAGAGCTTCCAAATACAAAGCTAAAACTTTAACAGAATTGAAAAGAGAAATAGACGATTCCACAGTGATGGTAGGAGACTTTAATATACCACTTTTGATGAGGGACAGAATACCTAGAAAGAAACACAGCAAAGATACAGATCTAAACCACACACTCAAGTGATGAAACCTCAATCGTATACAGAACACCCCACCCAACAACAGCACAATATACATTCTTTTCCAGCACACATGGAACATTCTCCAGAACAGATTATATATTCAGTCACAAAGCAAATTTCAATAAACTTAAAAATATTGAAATGTTGCAAAGCATCTTTTCAGAACAACATAAGAAAAATCTGTCAGATTCCTCTTCATTAACACAGAGAACTCTGAAAAGGAAATCAGGGAAAGAATACTACTTACCACAGCCATCCAAAAATGATGTACTTAGGAAGAAGAAATGTAACCAGAGATACAAAAGAAAAACTACCAAATACTACTCCAGGAAACCAAAGGAGACCTACATAAATGGAAGACTATACTGTACTTATGGATAAGACTTAACATTGGTAAAATGTCAATACTACCCAAAGCGATCTACAGATATTATGCCATCCTGATCCAGATTCCATCATGATTATTTAAAAGATTAAAAACTAACCACCAATTTTATATGGAAAGGATAGAGACCCTGGATAAAGAAAGAACAAGGTTGGATGCCTCACATTCCTTGATCTCAGATTTGTACAAACACAGTAGTCCAAACAGCCTGTTATTGGTACAGTGACAGACACATAGGCAAGTGGAGCAGAATTGAGAACCCAGAAGTAAATTCATGTAACTATGGACAGTGGCATAGTGGAGACACCATTTTACTGCTAACCAGAAGGCCAGTGGTTCAAACCTATCAGCCACTCTGCAGAAGGAAGATGGGACAATCTACTTCTGTAAAGATTTACAGCCTCAGAAACCCAGTGTGGGTTGCTGTGAGTCAGAATGGACTCAATGGCAATGAGTTCGGGGTTTTTTGGACAGCCGATATTTGACAAAGGGCTAAAACCCATTAAATAGGGGAAGATATAGTCACTTTAACAAATGGTACTGACTAAACTGGATATCTATTTGCATAAAAATGAAACAAGATCCATATCTGTCACCAAAAATAAACTCAGGATGGACCAAAGACCTAAACGTAAAACCTGAGATTACAGCAATTATCAAAGAGGAAATAGGGGCAAATGTAGGGTCCCTAAAGCATGGCTTAACTGCAATATCAAACATAACTGAAAAACAACCAAAGACAAACTAGACAACTAGGATCTCCTAAAAATAAAACATTTATGCACATCAAATGACTTTCCAGAAGAATAAAAAGATAACCTAGAGACTGGGGGGGAAAAAAAATGACAGATAAGGACCTAATTGCTAAAATTTTTTGAAAACTTTAACACTGCAACAACACAAACAAACAACCAGTTTAAAAATGGGCAGAAGAAAAGAACAGATACTTCACTAAAAGACATTCAGGTGACCAAGAAACACATGAAAAAATTCTCACAATCATTAGCCAGTAGAGAGATATAAACCAAAACAATTTGATTATCATCTTACCCCAGCATTAATAGCAAAGTTCAAAAAAACCCAGAAAACAAATGTTGATGAGGGTATAGAGAGACTGGAACACTTATACACTGCTGGAGGGACTGTAAAATGGACTGTAAAGTGATGTAACCACTGTGGAAAATTGTATGGTGCTTTTTAATCCAGCAATCCTGTAACTAGGTATATATTCTAGAGAAATAAAGAGTTGTGATGTGAGCAGGTACATGCACACCCATGGTCAAAGCAGCATTGTTCATAATAGCAAAATGATGCAAATAAACTAGGTGCCCATCAACGGATGAATGGATAAACAATTTCTTACATACACATAGCACACAATGGGATACTACTTAACATTAAAGAACAATGATGAATCTGTGAAATATCTCGTATCATGGTTGAACCTGGAGGACATTATGCTGAGTGAAATTAGTCAATCACAAAAGGATAAATATTGCATGAGACCACTACTATAATAAGTCAAGAAAAGGTTTACTCACTGAAAGAACTTAGTGGTCTCGAGTTACATTGTGGTTATTGCAGTCAATGAAATGAAACAAAATGTGTATGAGTTGTTTAATGGAAAACTGATAACGCTCTGTAAAGGTTCACTCAAATCACAATAAAATGTTAAAAAAGCAAAAAAAAAAATGTCTTCTTTGAAGGTGTTTGGGGATGGGAGGTCAGGGGAGGGTAAATCACTAACTAGAGGGTGGACACAAATTAACTTTAATGAAGGGATAAATAATATACAAAAAAAAACCCAGACTCACTGCCATCAAATCAATTCCGACTTACAGCAACCCCTTTTGGGTTTCCAAGGTAGTAGATCTTTATGGAAGTAGATTGCCCAGTCTTGCTTCCACGGAGTGACTGGTGGGTTTGAACCACCAACTTTCTGGTTAGCAGTCAGATGCCTTAGGCACTGTGCTACCAGAGCTACTTAGATAATGTACAGTAAGCGGGAAATCAGCATTAAATGATCATGGTACAGGAAGACACTGTGAGTAATAGAAGGGTTGAAGGCAATTAAGGTAAATACTATTACATATACAATCCAGCAGTAACAGTAATAGCAATAATCTGTAAATGGATACATAGACAGGCAAGTTGAAGCAGAATGGGAAAGTGAATGGGATTATACCCAGTATATACAGGTTTGACAATGAGTTTTACTACATATATATTTTTATGTGCTGCAGATATCCATGACCATAGAGCATACTGGGACCATGTTATGGAACTTCTTAGCTATAACTAAACACCTTGAGGGAATGAATCACTGAGCCTGGAGGCTCAGGACCATAGTCTCTAGGGACATCAAGGTCAATTGGCCTAACATAGTCCACAGAGAAAAATATTCTACATCCGACTTTGGTGAGTAGTGACTGAATTCTGAAAAGGTTGAGTGGCCATCTAAGGTACAACTATTGGTCTCTCCATGTCTAGAGCAAAGAAGAGTGAAGAAAATCAAAGATGCAAGGAGACAATTAGTCTAGAGGACTAATGGGCCATGTGAACCCCAACATTCATGTTCATGCAAGCAGAAGAACTGTGTATTACACAGCTATCACAACTAAGCCCTCTGAAAGGGATCACAATAGACGGTCCTGGATAGAGTGGGAGAAAAATGTGGAACAAAACTCAAAATCATAAAAAAGACCAAGCTTATTTGCTGGGTAGAGACTGGAGGAACCCCCCCCATCTTCCCCCCCCCCCCCAAGACTATGGCCCTTAGTCAGTCACTCATCAAGCCTGAAACTGAACTCAGTCTAATGACTCAATTTTCAGTGAAACAATAGATAGCCTTATAAGATGAAAATACCAGGGAGGTGTGCACTGCTTAGAACAATCAACCATATGAGATCAGAGGGACATCATTTGCACAGAAGCAAAGTTCAAAAGGCAGGAAGTTATAGAAAAGAAGGATGAATGGAAATGGTAAACACAGGGAGGAAATGGGAAGAGTGCATTCAGGATTGCATTCAGTGCAGTCAGGATAGCATTCAGTGTCATGGAACAAATTGTGTATGAATTGTTGAATGGAGAACTAATTTGCTCTTTCAACTTTCACCTTAATCACAATAAAAAGTAAAAGAAAAGAACTTTATAGAAGCAGACTACCACATTTTTCTCTCAGTTTCTCTCGATTCATTCTGCCTAAGATGATATGATAGTAGGCCATTCCATCTTGCTTAGAAGAATAAGTTTGAAAACTGTTGGATTGAGCTACAAAATTAGCCACACACATTGCAGAAGAGCAGAAGACAACCAAACACCTTGAGAGAGAGAATCACTGAAAATTCGGGACCACAGTCTTGGGGGACATCTACTTTGGTGAGTAGTGACTGGCGTCTTAAAAGCTTCTGAGTGGCTATCTAAGATGCAAGTATTGGTCTCCTCTCATCTGAAGCAAAGAAGAATGAAGAAAATCAAAGGCATCTGGAAACAATTAGTCCAAGGATATGATGGACCCCAAGACCAGAAGAATTAGATGGTGCCCATCTACCAATGCCAATTACTAAGGAAGGGATCAAAACTGGAGATCCTGGATAGGGTGGGAGAAAAAATGCGGAACAAAATTAAAAAACTTAAAAATGACCAGAATTACTGGTCAGATAGAGTCTGGTGAACCCCCAAGACTCTGGCTGTGGGTTACCTTTTGGGCCTAAAATTGGACTCACTCCCAAGAATTGGCTCTCAGACCAACAGTAGAAAGACCTACATGCAGAACACCTACCCTGGGGCAATGTACCCACCTGCTCTAGGGAGATACACCCCTTAGAGCAGTCAGGCATGGGGCATCGAGGGGCAGCATTTACATAGAGGGAAAGCTGGTCAGACAGGAGTGCATAGTTAAGGGCACAGGGAAGGGGTAGTCACAGAGAAGGGAGGGGAGGAGAGTTTTTTATGGTCGGGGATGGTAATTGGGGCGTGAAACCAAATGTACATGAACTGTTGAATGTAAAACAAGTTTTGCTCTGTAAATTTGCATCCAATGTACAATAAAACTGGGGGGGGAAAAAAGGGAAGTATTGGAGATTGGGGAAAAGGAACAGTCTCCCTGGGAAAAGGAGAAGCCAGCTCAAAGCTAGTAAGTAGAGATGTTTAGGCCAATCTTGGGTAAATGTGGGGTAGCTGGAAATGCATAACCAACTGCTGGAGAAATGGAGTGGGAGGGTAGAAAGTAGTTGGTAAGGATAGCACCTAGTACCTATCAATTAATGTATATGAGACATTGTTTCACTGCTATTCATCAGGTTTTCACTGGCTAGACTTTGAGAAGTGGATTTCCCCTTCCTTCTTCCGAGTCTGTCTTGGTCTGGAAGAACCACTGAAACCTGTCCACCATAGGTGACCCTGCTGGTATTTGAGATAACGGTGGCATAGCCTCCAGCCTCATAACAACACACAAGCCACCACAGTACAACAGACTGACAGATGAGTGATGGACACAGTGGCTGCATGGTCTCAGGTATAGCAAGGATTGTGAGGCTGGCGCAGGACTGGGCAGTGTTTGGGTCTGTTGTCCACAGAGTCAGTAGGAGTCAGAGCCGACTTGATGGAACCTAATAACAACAACATACTACTTGTTGCTGCTTACAGGAAATGTCTTTTGATTGATCAGTGTCCGTGGAATAAGTGTTCCTGCTTCCAGGTGTCTGACTTGGTTAAAGGGATGATGATGGAAGCCTTAGTAGTGCTTTATGTGTGTCTTTCTCTCATGTTTTTATAATGTATTAGTATCTGTAGTCTCTGAAGAGTGTACATTATGCTACATTTCATATTTACGGCAACAGTAAAAAGTCTGCTATCCAACTGTTGTACACATTAAGGATGGTGGCAACAATTGTGAAGCATTCCCTCCTTCAAGGAGGAGGGTCTCTGGATGGCCTCTGGGAAGCCAGGTACACTGGCTTATGCCCTCTACTCCCTCTTGACTGCTGGCGGTGTCACATCTAGCTGCTTTGCAAGGTCGGCCTCGCCCGTGGCCACAGCCTGCAGGCAGGCTTGCAGGTAGCCCTGGGCCAGCGTGCAGCTGTTCTGCATTCCCAGCTCTTGTATAACCTGAGACCCTGTAGCTCAGAATTTCTGTGGGTTGAAAAGGGAGGAAAGAGAGGGATTGAAGAGGATGTTTGGAAGAAATGCGTGTAAATTTAACGACATTCTGAAGTATGCCCAAGTGGTCCTGCAATCTGCACCTCATGGGCCTGGCTTTGTAGGAAGTCCGGAGCCTCAGTGACTCATCAGGCCAGGCGGGCAGCACAGGCTCAGGGTTAGGGAACACAGGGCTTGCAGGGGTGGGAGTGGAACCCTGAAGGCAGCCCTGTGAGGAAGCTCTGACCCAGCACAAGAGCCAAGGTTGTAGTGGCTTGGCTGTGGGCTCTGTATCTACATAGCCCAGCTTTATCTAGCTTGGTGGACTCTAAGCCTCTTCCTTCACAGAGGAATAATTCATAACTGGATTCATCACAGTGATGAGCACATCAGTAAATCTTAGCTGTTATGATTCATATAGTCATATTTTCTAAATTAAAAGAAATGGATAAATTAATGGTCTGCAAACAGAAAAAAAAATCTTCCGTTTCTGCATAATGCCGATTTTTACGTAATGCTGATTTTCACTTAAGAAGATGGTGTTGGATCTTAACTGTGAGGAGTGGGTATAGTGATTTCGTAGATTGCACTTTAATAGTTTCCTTTGCTTATGAAAATTTGATGTGACATTCTCCTGAGTTTTAGTATCTTTCTGAAGGGTTCTTTGATTTGTGTGAGTTAAAAGATCAGTGAATCAAAAATAAAGAGATAGACCCCAGTTTTAGGCCTGGCTTTTATAGCCAACCAAGTAAGCCAAAGCCTTGGACAAGTCCCTTAGTATCTTTAGGCTTCATTTTCTCTATCTGAAAAATTAATAATTCTACTACTAGATAATCTCTAAGACCACTTACAAACTTTGAAATCTATGAGATTCCGAACTTAAACAAACAGTGATCCAGCCTTCTCTCCTCAGCTGCTTTCATTAGTGCTGGCCTTGCCTCTCAGGCTAAATTTCATGACATCCACTGTGCACTTTTCAGTTTCAACATGCAGTTTTTTTGTTCTGATTCATTTTCTCCAAAGTTTTGAGCCGTTTTTCTGTTTAGAAAATAAGTATCAGCTACAAGGGTTATGTTAAGGGATCACTCATATCATTTGCTGTTTAATATTATAGGAGAATTTACATTGTGTATAAATGTCACTTAAATTATGCAATCTCTTTCACTGCCCATGAAGGCTATTGGGGGCACAGAACACTGTAACAGCTTTCTTTGTGTAATGTATCATTGTTCTGGCTTCAGATTTTGGCCTTGAGCAGGATATTATGGCTCCATTGAGTAACTTACAAGTGCATTTGTTCTTAAGATTTTGAAATTTGCCATAGGCAGTGTAAATCTGTGTGTTAAAATTTTTTTGTACTCTCTCCCTTCCATCCTCATGGGAAAGATATGATTCAAAATCCAACTGTATCAGGTACTTCACAATAATTAATGGAAGACTGGAGGTGGGAAAGCACAAAAACATGTTGCTGTTGATGCATGGGAGCTCTGGTAGTATAGTGCCTAAGGCACTTGACTGCTACCCAGAAGGCTGGCAGTTCAAACCTACCAGCCAATCCTCTGAAGGAAGGTTGGGCAATCTACTTCCATAGTGATACCACCTTGTAAACCCAAGGAGGGGTCACTATGAGTTGGATCCAACTCGATGGCAGTGAGTATTGATACAAAGAAAAGATTATGACAGGCAAACTGTGAAGCACCCAGGCCAACCCAGGGAGAGGAGCAGCCAGATAACTAAGCAGTTGATACAGCAGAAGACCTTGACATTGCTTTTGAATCTGAACAAGAATTTGTAGAAAGAATTTATAAGCCTGTATTTGAATATGTGGTCAGAAAAGATTAGGGCCATTAGGTGTTTTGATATTGTTGTTGTTGTCATTAGGTGTGTCAAGTAGGTTCTGATTCATAGTGACCCTACATACAACAGAACAAAACACTGCTGGTCCTATACCATCCTCAAAATGGTTGCCATGTTTGACCCCATCATTGTAGCCACTGTGTCAGTCCATCTCCTTGAGGGTCTTCCCCTTTTTTGCTGACCCTCTGCTCTAACAAACATGGTATCTTTCTGTAGGTGCTAGTCCCTTCTGATAACATGACCAAGATATGAAAGACAGAGTCTGGCCATTCTTATGTCTAAGAGCATTCCAGCATTCTGGCAGTCCATGGTATTTTCAGTATTTCTTGTCAGCAGCATAACTTAAGTGCACCAATTCTTCAATCTTAGGTACTTTGGAAACTTCCACATGCCTTTGAGGCTATTGAAAATACTGTGGCATTTGATGGGAGGAGAAATGGCACCTACCCTCTTAGTTCCTAAATAGAGAGAATGTTCCTTTGGTACTCAGTGAATACTTCTTTCATAATTATAAACAAACAATAATAATTCTTTGAAGTATACAGGCAAACTAGAGAATCTGAAATGAAAATTAATCAAAGACTAAAGTCAGGTCAGTCACTTAAACCAGTAGTTCTCAAAATGGTCTGTGAAGTCAGAGCTGTCTTCCTAAAACCACTCAGACATCATTTGCCTTTTTCACTTTCATTCTCTAACAAGTAAACAGATTAGATGCAGAAACAGCTATGAGACTGTCTTCTATTAAGCCAGACAGTGATATTTGCAAAAGCATTAGTGCAGAAAAAATTTCAAACAAATGTTATAAAACAAGAAAGTTTGTTTTCTCTGTCATTGTGGGTTTTCTGTTTATTATGTTCTGTCTGATTTCAGTTAAGGAGCTCGGTGGCGTAGTACCTAAGGCATTTGACTGTTAACCAGAAGGCTGGTGGTTCAAACCCACAGCCACTGCACAGAAGGAAGACTGGGCAATCTACTTCTGTAAAGATTTACCACCTCGGAAACCCAAAGGGGGTTGCTATGAGTCAGAATTGACTCGATGGCAATGAGTTTGTTTTTTGGGTTTTGGTATCTGATTTCAGAATGTTTTCATGGAAGCTTGTAAAAATATAACCCACTGACATTGAGTTAATTCTGACTGGTAGTGACCCCCACTGGGTTTATAAAGCTGTAAATCTTGACAAAAGTCGCGTGCTTGATCTTCCTCCCATGGAGGAGCTGGTGGATTTGGTTGCTTCCTTCTGGCTAGCAGCCAAATGTCTTATCCACTATGTCACCAGAGCTCCTTTGTAAGAATACAATAAAATGAAGATAAAAACAAAAATGGGGAAGAAAGGCCAAGAAAAAATGTGTGTGTGTGTAGCCATGATCGTATAAAAGATGACCCTATTATCTTCCCTTCTGATGAAAAGGTGGTGGTAGCTATGTTATATCCCATGACCCCATTTTCATTAGTGTCAATTGATTGAAACTGGAAGTGGGTACCTGGCCCAAGACTGGATAGAGGACTCATTGGGACTGGCTAGGAACCTCTTACAACTTGGATAGGAGTCTAGTGAGAAAATATTTGCAGGAATTTGCAGATTCCTACCTTGATTTTGAACATAGGAGTACAAAGAGAGGAAGCTGGTTGGTAGAAGGTGAAGTTGAAAGATCATGTTTTAGAGAAGGACTGGAGGGACTGTGATGGCCATGCGCATGCTTCAGTTATCAGAGAATAGTAGCTGAGTCATCAGATGAAGCCAGTTAATTGAGAAAGGATAATAGATCACACTAGTAGATCACATTAGTAGATAAAGGCAGAGAGCAAGCGTTCCCCAATAGCATTCCCATTATACTCTGTATCTCTTTATAATAAATCCTTTCACCTGGAGTGGCTTGTGTTCCTTGCAACCAAAAGAGCCCAAGAAAAATCTAGAATAAAACAAGTATGTGGATTATAAAGACCAGCTCAGTTTGTATGATTAAGACTTGAATTTGATTTTGAACTTTCTGGTAGGCAAAGCAAAAAGGAGACACTGTTAATACTGAAAGTATATAATAAAAAACAAGGAGGTTGTTAAGGACTGGTAATACTTTCTAACATTGAATTAATTTAATGTCAGTCAACCTCATGTAATTTAGTAATTGACAAATTCTGTCTCAGTTATCTAGTGCTGCTTTAACAAATCTCACAAGTTGATGGCAAATTTATTTTCTCACAATTTAGGAGGCTAGAAGTCTGAATTCAGAGTACAGGATCAAGGGGAAGATTTTCTCTTTCTGTTGCCGCTGGAGGATGCTCCTTGTCTTTTCAGCTTCTACTTCCTGGTTCCTTGGCGATCGCCATGCGTCTTTAAATCTGTAGCACCCCATCTCTGTTCTCTCACTTGTTTAATTTCTCTTATATCTCAAAAGATATATAAGATTGTCTTAAGACACATCGTATATCTTACACTAAGATGTAAGATGTGTCTTAAGACAAATCCTACACTAATCCTGTCTTATTAATTTAACAAAGACACTATTCCCATACAGGAATTTCACACAAATATATAGGTTAGGATTTACAACATGTAGTGTTTGGGGGCACAGTTCAGTCTGTAACATTCCACCCTCTGCCCCATCATATCATCCCAGAAGTCTTAAATTAAGTCCAAGTTCAAAATCTTATCTTCTGAATCATCTAAATCAAATATGGCCGAGACTTTAGGCATATTCTATCATGGGGCAAAATTTTTGGAGGGAAATAAGGGATAATGGACACCAAGCAAGTCCAAAACCCAGCGGAACAAATTACCTTAGCTCTCAATGCTTTAAAAGAATTCTCTGTTCTCTGAGCCATTTGGGTAAGGGTCCCGCCCTCTAGATTTTGGGTATTGGCTACACATTCTGGATTCTGAATGGAGGCCTCTTGGCCCTGAGCTTCAGCCTTGCCTTCTGGGCACTCTAGGATGGCAAATCTGCTCCCTTGGCTTTATGTGGCCCCATTCTCCTAGTCCATCTGAGTGGTAATCCCAATCTCTTGGTCCTAGCAGGACTCTTTTTCTGCTGTGTGGGCATGGAAGCCCAGCCCCCTCATCTTTGGATGGCAGCCCTATCACCCTGCCACAACTTGATGGCAACCCTACTTTTCAAAACCAATTTGGCAAAGATCCAATGCTTGGAAACAGGGAGGCTGTGTCCCCACCCTTTGAGTTCCTATAGACTGTAGCCCAACTCTTTGAAACCAAAAAGACCCCAATTTCCTATCCTTTTTCCAACACTTCTGCTAAAGTCTAAGTTGCCCCAGGGATGATCCATTTCTTTTCTTTGAGGAGAGAAGATAGAGCTTCTTTGGTTTGTTTCTTGCTTGTACAATTCCAAGAGGCAGACAGCCTTCTTTCCATTTGTTTATTCTCTGACCCCTTCAGTCTAAGCTGATGGATTTTCTTCTGTGGTAGTTGGTGAGATCATCAGTCAAAGGCTTAATCTCTTTACCAGAAATTTATATAGTCACATCCTTGGTTGAACATAGTAGAATACATGTTCTTAATTTGCATGATAGAATTTTCCAAATCTTTAAGGTCTGTTTTAATTTTGCATAGTTCTTTTTTTAAACAAAAACTTTTTATTGTGATTTGGGTGAAAGGTTATAGAGCAAATTAGTTTTCTATTTAACAATTCATACTCATTTTGATTTGTGACATTCGTTGCAGTCCCCACAATGTAACAGCACTCTGCCCATTTCCTCCCTGTTTTTACCATTTCCAGTCATCCTTCTTTCAAATCCCTTTCTGCCTTTTGAACTATACCTCTGGACAAATACTGCCCTTTCATCTCATATGGCTGGTTTTTGTGAGGAGCGTATACCTCCCTAGTGGTGGTGTTCACCGTATAGGTTTGTTTGTTATTTAACTGACAGTTGAGTAATGGAGGTCACTTAAAAAGTTTATTCGTATTATCCTACCACTGACAGACAGCATTGTACTTCAGAATAGATCCTGAAATGTCCTTTTTGATGATGATTGTGACACCATTCCTCTTCACTTTGTCCTTTGGCATAGTAGAACATAAGATTTTCTGGTTCAGAATGGCCAATGCCAGTCTATTTCAGCTCCCTAATGTCTAGGATATCTATCTTTATGCAAAGTTTCATTTCATTTTTGACAATGTCCAATTTTCCTAGATTCATACTTTGTACATTCTGTGTTCTGATTATTAATGAGTATTTGCAGCTGTTTCTTGTTTTGAGTCATGTGCCATTAGCCAGTGAAGGTACTGAAAGCTTTACTTCAGCCACATCATTAAAGTTGACTCTACTTTGAGGACTCAGCTCTTCCCCCGTTGTATTGTGAGTGCCTTCCAACCTGAGAGGCTCATCTTCTGTCACTGTACCAGATAGTATTTCACTGCTCTTCATAAAGTTTTCAACTACTCTATCAGACATTGTTTAACTGCTATTCATAAGGTTTTCAGGGGGCAGTTTTTTCAGAAGTAGATGGCCTTGTCCCTCTTCCTAGTCTGTCTTAGTCTGGAAGCTCCACCAAATCTGTTCACTATCAGTAATCCTGCTGGTATTTGAAATACTGGTGGCATAGCTTTCAGCATCATAGCAACACACTAGCCACCACTGTATAACAGACTGATAGACGAGGAGGATGTGGGTCCTCCAGAGTGGGAGCAAATGTGGAGAAAGACTCAAAATGATAAAGACCACGCTTACTCGTTTGATAGAGTCATGTAAACCCAGATACATTTTAAGAGTGTTAATGTGTCCTGAGATGAAAAAGTTTGAGAACCACTATTCTAAGACAAAACTGTTTCTTTTTCTTTCAAAAACGAAAATGCATACACAGTTGTATTTCTTTGTCATGATTGCTCCTGGCATAGTATCAACTACCCATTTTTTATAAAATTACTAACTAAAGTAACTAACAAGCGGATAATTGAAAACTGTGTATTGCAGTATAGAAATCTGACAAAACTCAAATAATGCAGAAGTGCCATACATCACATTTACAGCTCTTAAAGTGAGGAATGTGTTCATTGATGTGACCCAAAAGTATAATCTTTCTGTAAGCATAAGAAACATATACAGACTTAAAATTATTCTTTGTAATCAAAGTTATACTCTCCTCTGTTCATTAGTAATGAAATAGGACACACAAAGTGTTGATATCCGAGGCATCAGTGAGCAGAAATGGACTGATAATTGGCCATTTTATGTCATAGAGTCATATGGTCTACTCTGCCAGTAATGACAAACTGAAGATGAATGACATCACATTCATTGTCAAAAATTTACATTTCAAGATCTAGCTGGAATTAACTGCCATTAGTGATAGGATAATACCTATACACCTACAAGGAAGACCAGTTACTATGACTAAGTATTCAAATTTATGAGCAATCACTAATGCAAAAGATGTAGAAATAAAGATCTTTACCACCTTATACAGTCTGAAATTCACCAAACATGGAACCAAAGTGTATTGATTATTACTGGTGTTTGGAATGTGAAAGTTGAACACTGGTATTTGGAAAATATGCCATTGGTGATAGAAATGATGTTGGAGATTGCATGATAGAATTTTGCAAGACCAACAACTTATTCAGTTCAAATACCTTTTTTAAACAACAATAATGGTGACTACACACATGGTCCTCACCAGATGGAGTACATAGGAACCAAATGAGTACATATGTGGAAAGAGGTTATGGAAAAGCTCAATATCATCAGTCAAAACAAGGCCAAGAGATGATTGTGGGACAATCAGTTGCTTATATGCAAGTTCAAGTTGAAGCTGAAGAAACTTAAAACAAATCCACAAGAGGCTATGATCTTGACTATATTCCACCTGAATTTAGAGACCATCTGAAGAACAGATTTGCCAGGAGATGATTGTGGGACAATCAGTTGCTTATATGCAAGTTCAAGTTGAAGCTGAAGAAACTTAAAACAAATCCACAGGAGGCTATGATCTTGACTATATTCCACCTGAATTTAGAGACCATCTGAAGAACAGATTTGACACATTGAACACCAGTTACCGGACGAGTTGTGGGATGACATCAAGAATATCATACATGAAGAAAGAAAAAGGTCATTAAAAAGACAGGAAAGGAAGAAAAGACCAATGTGAATATCAGAAAAGACTCTGAGACTTGCCTTTTAACAGAGAATACCTAAAGCGGATGGAAGAAATGATGAAGTAAAAGAGCTGAATAGAAGATTTCAGAGAGCAGCTCGAGAAGGCAGATAAAGTATTTTAATGAAATCTGCAAAGACCTGGAGTTATAAAACCAAAATGGAAGAGCACGCTTTATAATTCTTAAGCTTAAAGAACTGAAGAAAAAATTTAAGCCTCGAGCTGTAATATTGAAAGATTCTATGGGCAAAATATTGAATGCCGGCAGGGAGCATCAAAAGAAGATGTAAGGCATACAGTGTACCAAAAAAATTGGTTGATGTTCAACCGTTTCAGGAGGGAACATATGATCAAGAACCAATGCTACTGAAGGCAGAAATCCAAGCTGCACTGAAAGACTGGTGAAAAGTAAGGCTCCAGGAATTGACTAAATACTCATTGAGATGTTTCATCAAACTGATAAAGTACTGGAGGTGTTCACTTGTTTATGCCAGGAAATTTTGGAGACAGCTCCATAGCCAAGCAACTGGAAGAAATCCATATCTGTGCCCCTTCCAAAGAAAGGTGATCCTGCAAATGCAAAAATTATCCAACAATATAATTAATATCACATGCAAGTGAAATTTTGCTGAAGATGATTCAGAAGGGTTGCAATAATACATAATAGGGAACAGTGAGAAATTCAAGTTGAATTCAGAAGATGCGTGGAATGAGGTATTCATTCCCTCAGGGTGTTGGGTTATGGCTAACAAGTTTTCATTACATGGCCCTGCTATGCTCAACTGTGTTCGTGGATATATTTGCCACACATATAAATACATAGGTGTAGATATCCCTTTCAAACCCATATATATTAGGTGTAGTCCCATTTGCCTTCCCACTCCTCCTCAGCTTTCATGTCTATCTGTGTATATATGCATGTTGTTGTTGTTGTTATGTGCCGTCGAGTCAGACCTGACTCATAGCGACCCCTCCTTGGGTTTCTGAGGCAGTATCACTGCGGAAGTAGATTGCCCTATCTTCCTTCCAAGGAGTGGCTGGTGGGTTTGAACCACCAGCCTTCTGGTTAGCAGTCAAGTGCCTTAGCTACTATGCTACCAGAGCTCCTGTATATATGCATAGATTTTTTTATTGTTATTACTGTTATTTTAGGATTGCACATGTAATTTTTATTTATTATAAATTATAATGATAAATTTATAAATATAGTATGAATTATAGATAAACAAACATTTATTTTTGTACTTCTCCCAGTGTCTTCCTTTGTCTTGGTCATTTTATGCTGCCCTCCTCCTATTGTATATTGCCTTTCCCTTCACTTAAATTAATATGTGTCTACTTTTTAGTCAGTAATTACCCTCCCTTCTCTCACCCCTGGTAACCTTCAAAGATTTCTTTATGTGAGTTAACCTTATTTTGACTTTTTGTAGTAGTGATCTGATACAGTGTTTGTCCCTTTTGATTGACTAATTGCAGCATAATATTCTTCAGGTTCATCCGTGTTATGTGCTGTTTGGCAGATTCATCTTTATTCTTTAATCTTGCATAGAATTCTATTGTGTCTAGGTATCATAGTTCCTTTATACATTCATCTGTTGATAGGAACTTAGGTTGTGTCCATCCGTTTGCTGTTGTGAATAATGCTGTTATGAACTTGGATATACACATACCTGTTCATGTCACAGCTGTTATTTCTCTAGGATATATTCCTAGTACTAGGATTTCTGAATCATATGGTATTTCTACTTCCAGCTTTTTAAGAAAATGCTATGCTAATTTCCACACTGGTTGCACCATTTTACAATCCTACCAGCAGTGTATGAGGGCACCACCATTCTTTCCACACCCTCGCCAGCATTTGTTGTTTTCTGTCTTGTTGAACTTTGCTATTAATGCTGGGGTGAGATGATACGTCATTGTTGTTTTGATTTAGGTCTCTCTAGTGGCAGTATTTGGGAACTCTGGTAGCATAGTGCCTAAAGCACTTGACTGCTAACCAGAAGGCTGGCAGTTCAAACCCACCAGCCACTCCTTAGAAGGCAGATGGGGCAATCTACTTCCATAGTGATACTGCCTCAGAAACCCAAGGAGGGGTCTCTCTGAGTCGGGTCTGACTCGAGGGTACATAACAACAACAACAACAGTGGCAGTATTTATTTATTTATTGTGATTTGGGTGGAAATTTACAGAGCAAATTCACTTTCCATACAGCAGTTCACATACACTTTGTCTCATGACATTGACTACAATTTACCACAATGCAACAGCCCCCCTCCCACTACCTACCCATGATTATCTCTTTCCTCTGTCCATCTCTCCATGCACTCCTGCCCCCTGAGCTGTCTCCCTGTGCATAGGCAGCCCTTCTTTCTCCCATTATTGTTCTCTCCAAGGAGTGTATCTAACTCAGGTAAATGTTCAACTCATATGTCTGTATTTTGTTTGGCTGGAAGCCACAGATATGGGTTCAGTTCCAGACCTGAAGGGCAGCTAGGGGCATAGTCTCAGTGGTTCCATCAGACTGGCAAATCTGGTCCCCCCACCTTTTTTTTTTTTTTTTTTTTTCCAAATGATTTTGAGTTTTATTCCACATTCTTCTCCTTCTCTATCAAGGATCTCCTACATAGATCCCCTTCCAAGTGGATGACAGTGGTAGCCGGGCACCATCTAGTTCTTCTGGTCTCATAGTTGTATAGGCTGCGGATCTCATGGTGTACCAGTCACTAGGACTAATTCTTTCCATGAATCTTTAGTTTTCTTCATTCTTCTTTGCTCTGGATGAGGAGAGATCCATCGTTGCATCTAGACGACTGCTTGCAAACTTTTAAGATCCCAGTTGCTACTTGCCAAAGTAGGAGGTGGAACAATGTTTTGTGTAGTATGTTATGCCAACTGATCTTGATGTCCCCTGTGGCTATGGTCCTGAGCCCACAGGTTCAACTACTCGGTCCCTCTGGGTAGCTGACTGTGACCAAGAAGTGACTACAAACTTGTCCCTAGTCAGCTCTACTATACACCTGTGAATTCTTACAGATCGTACAAATACACTTATAGAACCCTAGTCTGCCAACACTATACATGTTCTTGGGTACACTCCCCACTTTCTATACCTACTAGTTCACTATATGCCTACACTATACCTACTAATTCAGCCTGTACACCCATCTATCCACCTGTATACCCATGTTTGCTTTCACTGACAGTGCAGTACTTTATGTGCAAAAGGGTTCATCTTTGTTGTCTGTACCTCCCATGTACCTCTCTGTGTCTTCCTCTTCGTCAGTGTAGTGACAGTATTTTGTTCTGTTGTATATAGTCGCTATGAGTCAAAACCAACTCAACAGTACCTAACGACAACAGCAACAATAATGGTTAATGATCACAAGTATTTCTTCTTGTGTTTGTTGCCCTCTTCAATGTCTTCTTTGGTGAAATGTCTCTTCATGTCCTCTGTCTAGTCTTAAATTGGGTTGTTTGTCTATTGTTGAAGTGTTGAATCTTTTGTAAATTTTAGAAATTAATCCCTTATGTGAGATCTTGTTGCCAAATATTTTCCCAAGTTTGTATGTTTTGTTTTTACTCTTTTGATGAAGTCTTTAGATGCACATAAATTTTTAACTTTTAGGGGGTCCCCGTCATCTAGTTTGTCTTCTGCTGTTTGTGCTTTTTATTTATGTTTCATAATATATTTATGCCATGTATTAGAGACCATAAATGTACCTGTTTTTTTGTAGATGATGTTTATGGTTTAGGTTTTGCATTCAGGTCTTTGAACCATCTTGAGTTAGTTTTTGTATAGGGTGAGAGATAGGGTCTTGTTTCATTTTTCTGCAAATAGATATCCAGTTTTGGCTGCACTGTTTGTTAAAGACACTATGTCTTTCCCATTTGATGGGTTTTGGCCCTTTGTGAAAGATCAGCTATCCATAGATGGATGGATTTACTTCTGATTTTTCAGTTCTGTTCCATTAGTATATATCTCTTATTATACTAATATGTGGCTGTTTTGACTATTGTGGCTGTCTAATAGGTTTTGAGATCAGGGAATGTGAGGCTTTGTTCTTTAGTAGTGCTTTGCTTGTCCGTGGTCTCTTTCTGTATCATTCGTGATTAGTTCTTATATCTCTTTGAAGAATGATGATGGAATATGGATTAAGATTGCATTGTATATGTAGATCGCTTTGGGTGATATTGACATTTTCAAATGTCCTCCTACTCGTTGTCGTTGTTGTTAGATGATGTCAAATTGATTCCAACTCATAGAGACCCTATGCACAATATAACGAAACACTGCCCAGCCATGCACCATTCTCACAGTCGTTGTTGCTGTGCTTGACCCCGTCATTTAAACCACTGTGTCAGTCCATCTCATTGAGGAACTTACCCTTTTTCACTGACCCTCTACTTTACCAGGCATGATATCCTTCTCCAGGGATTGTTCCCTTAGAACAACATAACCGAAGTATGAGAGAGAAAAAGTCTGGCCATTCTCGCTTCTGAAGAAGATTCTGGCTGTACTTCTCCAAGACAGGTTTGTTTGTTCTTCTACTAGTCTGTGATACTTTCAGTATTCTTCACTAACACCACAATTCAAAAGCATCAGTTCTGCTGTCTTCCTTATTCATGTCCAGCTGTCACATTCATATGAAGCGATTGAAAATACCATGACTTGGGTCATGCGAATCTTAGTTTCAAAGTGATATTCTTTCCATTTCAGCATTTTAAAGAGGTCTTTTGCTGCAGATTTGCCCATTGCAATAAGTTGTTTGATTTCTTGACTGCCGATTCCATGTACATTAACTGTAGATCTAAGGAAAATTAAATCCTTGACAACTTCAGTCTTTTTTCTGTGTCTCATGGTATTGCCTATTTGTCCAGTTGTGAGGATTTTTGTTTTCTTTCCATTGAGGTGTAATCCATACTGAAGCATGGTCTCTGATCTTCATCAGTAAGAACTTCAAGACGTGTTCATTGTCAGCAAGGTAGATTGTGCCATTTGCATATTGCAGGTTGTTAATGAGTCTACCTTAGATCCTGATACAGCTTTCTTCATGTAATCTGACTCCTCTGATTATTTGCTCAGTACAGAACCCAGGAAGCCAAAGAGAAGAGTGTTCAGCCAGGGGGCAGTTTAAGCATAGGCACTGA
>NW_006921721.1:4484314-4503614 GCF_000298275.1 Orycteropus afer afer
GGTGCGGGATCGGGCAGTGTTTCGTTCTGCTGTGCATGGGGTCGCTATGAGTCGGAAATGACTCGACGGCACTTAACAACAACAACAACAACAGATTGAGTGAGTATATGAAACGATACAACCCAGATAAACATCTTTCTTGCTTTTAAACTATGCTGTATCCTTTTGTTCTGTTCTGTTGGTCTCTGTAAAGGTACCTCATATCACAGTGGAGTGTTCTGGAATTCCCACTCCTCCCTGTTGTTGTTGTTGTTATTTGCCCTCGAGTCAGACCCGACTCATAACGACCCCTCCTTGGGTTTCCGAGGCAGTATTGCTATGGAAGTAGATCGCCCAACCTTCCTTCTGAGGAGTGGCTCGTGTGTTTGAACCACCAGCCTTCTGGTTAGCAGTCAAGTGCCTTAGGCACTACGCTACCAGAGCTCCTCCATTCCTCCATATGTTATCCATAATTTGTTACGATATACACAGTCCAGTGCCTATGCATAGTCAGTAAAACACAAGTAAACATCTTTCTGTTATTATTTGCTTACGGCCAAGATCCATCTGACATCATATGGTTTTAACTTGTGGCAGTTTCTTATTTTTTAATTATGTTCAGCAAAATTTTACTTGCATGTGATATTAATGGATTGATAATTTCTACATTTTGATGGATCACCTTTCTTTGGAATGGGGACAAATATGGATCTCTTCCAGTTGGGTGGCCAGGTAGCTGCCTTCTAAATTTCAGGGCATAAACAAGGGAGTGCCTCCAGCTCTGCATCTGTTTGTTGAAATATCTCCATGGGTATTCCATCAGTTCCTGGAACACTTGTTCTTTTGCCAATTCCTTCAGTGCAGCTTGGACTTCTTCCTTCAGTATCATTTGTTTTTGATCATGTATGTTCCCTCCTGAAATGGCTGAACATCAACCAATTGTTTTTGGCATAGTGACTCTGTATTCCTTCCATCTTCTTTTGATGCTTCCTGTGTTGTTCAAAATCTTGCCATTAAAATCCTTCAGTAATACAGCTCCAGGCTTGAACTTTTTCTTCAGTTCTTTTGTCATGATAAATGCCAAGTAAATTCTTCCCCTTTGGTTTTCTATCTTCAGGTCTTTGCACATTTTATTATAATACTTTGTCTTCTTTAGCTGCCCTTTGAAATCTTCTGTTCATATCTTTTACTTTATCATTTCTTGCATTCGCTTTACCTACTCTCCTTTCCAAGAGCAAGTTTCAGAATCTCCTGATTACCCTTTTGGTCTTTTCTTCCTTTCCTGTCTATTTAATGAACTTTTGGTTTCTTCATGTATGGTTTTCTTGATGTCATCCCATAACTTGTCTGGTCTTTGGTCACTAATGTTCAGTGCATCAAATCTATTCCTCAGATTGTCTCTACATTCAGTTTCAGCACCTCAAGGTCATATTTTGACTCTCACAGATTTGTTTTCATTTTCTTCAACTTCAGCTTAAGTTTGCATATGAGCAGTTGATGGTCTGATTCATAGCTGCCTTCCTGGCCTTGTTCTGACTGATGATACTGAGCTTCTCCATCACCTTTGTCCACAGATATAGTCAGTTTGATTCCTGGCATTTCATTTGGCTAGGTATATATGTATAGTTGCCATTTATGTTGTTTAAAACGTGTATTTGGAATTAAAAAATCATTGGTAATGCAAATTCTGTCATGCCATGTCTGACATCATTTCTGTCACCACTACCATATTTTCCAACTACTGATGCTTCTTCCTTGTTTCCAGCTTTTGCATTCCAATTACCAATAAGTAGTAAGCAATACATATTAGTGGCATGTTTGGTCAATTTCAGACTGGAGAAGTTTTTAAAAATCTTCAGTGTCTTCATCTTTGGCTTTACTTATTGGTGCATAACTTTGAATAATAGTCATATTAACTGAACTTTCTTTTTGGTATATGGATATTATCCTATTACTGACATCATTGTACTTCAGGACAGATCTTGAAATATTCTTTTGCTTGATAAATGCAATACTAATCCTCTTTAATTTGTCATTGCTGGCATGATGGAACATATGATTGTGTGCTTCAGAATGACCAGTACCACTCCATTTCAGCTCACTAATGCCTAGGATATCAATATTTATGTGTTCCATTTCATTTTTGACAACTGCAATTATCCTAGATTCTGTACATTCCACCTTCCAGTTATTAGAGGATATTGACTGTTGTTTTATCTAATTTCAAATTATACCTTATTAGTAAATGAAGGTCCTGAAAGCTTTACTTCATCCACATCATTAAGGGAGATTCTTCTTTGAGGAGGCAGCTCTTTTCCAGTTTTAATTTGAGTGCCTTCAAACCTGAGGAGCCCATCTCCTGGTACCATGTTAGATAGTGTTTTCCCACTATCCATATTGTTTTCAGTGGACTTCACCACCACCATCCTTTTTTGTTTTTCCCTAGAAATGGTTCTAGCCACATCCTTCTTCCTAGTCTGACTTAGTCTGGAAGGTCTGCTGAAGCCTATCAACCATGGGTGGTCTTGCTGGTATTTGAAATACCAGTGGCATAGCTGCCAGCATCACAGCCACCTGTAAGCCACTACAGTATGATAAACTGACAGCAGATGAGTGGGGAATATACCATATAAGCAAGGAATATTCTTCTTTTCTGTAGGTCTCTTTTGGTTTCTTGCAGTAGTGTTTATTATTACTGTTGTGCTTTAGGTGCACATTTACAAAGGAAATTTGTTTTACATTCAACAGTTCATGCACATTTGATTTCACGGCCCCGATTACCATCCCCAACCATAAAAAATTCTCCTTCCCTCCCTGTGCCCTTCTTAACTATGCACTTCTGTCTGTCCTGCTTTCCCTCTACGTGAATACTGCCCATCTGGTGTCTCATGGGTGATTGATCTAAGGGATGCATCTCCCTAGAGTAGCTGGGTGTGTCGCCCTGGGGTAGGTGTTCTGCATGTAGATCTTTCTACTGTTGGGCTGAGAGCCAATCCATAGAGGAAGTGAGTCCATTTCTAGACCCAAAGGGGAACCCAGGGTTCCACCAGTCTCTTATCGGTAATTCCAGTCATTTTTGTGTTTTTGAATTTTGTTTCACATTTTTCCTCCCATTCTATCCAGGATCTCTGGTTTTGATTTTCTACTTGTAGAATCATATCATCTGCAAATAGAGATAGTTTTACTTCTCTGCTGATTTGTATGCCTTTTATTTCCCTTTCTTGCCTTTCTGCTCTGGCGAAGACTTCCTATACATTATTGAATACGAGTGGTGAGAAAGGGCATCCTTGTCTTGTTCCACTTCTCAAGGGGAATGCTTTAAGTCTCTCTCCATTAAAAATAGTGTTGAACATTGGTTTTGCATATATGCTTTTAATTATGTTAAGGAAATTCCCTTCTATTTCTGTTTTGCTGAGTCCTTTTATCAAGAATGGGTGTTGAATATTGTCACATGTCTTTTATGCATCAATTGATATGACCATGTGGTTCTTTTATTCATGTGATGGTTAAAATTGATTGTTTTTCTTAAATCTTACTTGCATATCTCGTATGAATCTCACTTGTCATGATGTACAACTTTTTTCTGACATGTTGTTAGATTCTTTTAGTTAGGACTTTGTTCAGAATTTTTGTATGTATGTTTATGAGGGATATTTGTTTATAATTTTCTTTTTTAGTACTATCTTTACTGAGTTTGATTATCAAGGTTATGCTTGTTATGTAGAATGTGTTTGGGAGTATTCCAAAATTTTCTATATTCTGAAATTGTTTGAATAGAATTGGTGTCATCTTTTCTTTGAATGTTAGGTAAAATTCAGTGGTGAAGCCATCTGGGCCAGGACTTGATTTTTTGTAGGAGTTTTTATTGTTTTGTTTTGTTTTTAAATGGGCTGTTCAGTTTCTTTTTTGTGATGAGTCTGTTCAAATTTTTGAAGTCAGATTGTGTTAGTTTTGGTAGGTTGTGTGTTTCTAGAAATTTTTCAGTTTCCTCTAGGTTTTCAAATTTGTTCGAGTACAGGTCCTTATTGCTGTTGTTGTTATGTGCCATCAAGTCGGACCCGACTTATAGCGACCCCTCCTTGGGTTTCCGAGGCAGTATCACTACAGGAGTAGATTGCCCAGGCTTCCTTCCGAGGAGTGGCTGGTGGGTTTGAACTGCCAGCCTTCTGGTTAGCAGTCAAGTGCCTTAGGCACTATGATACCAGAGCTCCCCAGGTACTTATAGTATTGGGTTATTATACCTTTTATTTCTGTTGATTCTATTTTTTCACTGCCTACTTCGTTTCTTATTCTTGTTACTTCCATCTTCTTCCCTTTGTTAAATTTGCCAGTATTTGTCAATTTTAGTAATCCTTTCAGAGAACCAACTTCTAAAATTGTTGTTAATTCTTTCTGTTTTTCTGGTCTCTGTTTCATTTTTTTCATTGTCAAATCTTTGTTATTTCCTTTCTTAGGGTTACTGTCAGCTGCTGCTACTGCTGCTGCTTTTTATTTTTTTGCTGTTCTTTTCTAATTGTTGGAGGTATTGCATTTAGTTGTTGGATTTTGGCTTTTTCTTCTTTTTGGATGTACGCATTCATTTCTATAAATTGTCCTACATTTTCTGTGTCCCACAAATTTTGGTTTGTTATGTTTTCATTCTCATTTGATTCAGTGATTATTTTTAAAAAAATTTTACTCCAATACCTAGTTGTTTTGAAGCATGGTGTTAATCCGTTTCCATGTATTTGATTTTTGTTTCCTTAACCTTCCTATTGTTGATTTGTTATTTTCCTGCATTATGAGTTGAGAAAATGCTTTGTAGTATTTCTTTGTTTTTGAATGTATTGAAGCTTTCTTTGTCGTCTAACATGTGGTCTATTCCAGAGAATAATCCATGTGTACTGGAAAAGAATGTATATTGTGGTACTGTTGGGTGGAGTGCTCTGTTTATGTGCATGAGGTCTAGTTGGTTGATTCTGTTGTTAAAATCTTCTGGAGCTTTGTTGAGTTTCTTTTCAGGTGTTCTGTGCTTCACGGAAAGCATTGTATTTAACCCAACTATTATTATTGTGGAGTTGTCTATTTTTCTTTTCAGTTCTATTAAAGTTTGATGTATGTATTTTTCGGCTCTTTGATTGTTTGTGTAAATATTATGATAATGTCCTCTTGGTGGATGGACCCTTTAACCATTGTATAATGTGCTTCCTTGTCTCTCTGTTGTTTTTTGCCTTAAACTCTATTTTGTCAGAAATCAATATTACCACCCAACACTTGTCTGTCAGTTTGTTGCACTTTGGGCTTGCGTGTTGCTGTTAGGTCAGAGGATATACCATTGGTGTTTCAAATACTGGCAGGGTCACCCATGCTGGACAGGTTTCAGCAGAGCTTCCAGATGGCTGTATACGTGGACTTCACCAGCTGGAGTACACAGGAATTAGATTGACTACATCTGTGGAAAGAAGCAGTGGAGAAGCTCATTATCCACAGTCAAAACAAGGCCAGGAGCTGACTGTGGAACAGATCATCAACTGCTCATATGCAAGTTTAAGTTGAAGTTAAAGACAGTTAAAACAAGTCCATGAGAGCTAAAATATAACCTTGAATATATCCCTCCTGAATTTAGAGATGATTTAAAGATTAGATTTGATGCATTGAACACTAATGACCAAAAACCAGAGGACTTGTGGGATGACATCAAGAACACCATCCATGAAGAAAGCAAAAGGTCATTAAAAAGACAGGAAAGGAAAACCAAAATGGATATCAGAAGAGACTCTGAAACTTGCACTTGAACAAGATAAAAGAGCTGAACAGATTTCGAAGAGCAGCTCAAAAAGACAGAGTCAGTTACTGTAATGAAATGTGCAGAGACCTGGGGTTAGAAAGCTACAAGGGAAGAACATGCTTGGCATTTCTCAAGCTGAAAGAACTGAGGAAAACAACTCAAGCCTCGAGTTGCAATATTGAAAGATTCTGTAGGCAAAATATTGAATAATGCAGGAAATAATCAAAAGAAGATGGAAGGAATACACAGAATCACAGTACCAAAAAGAATTGGTCAATGTTCATCCATCTGAGGAAGTGGCATATGATCAAGAACCAGTAGTGTTGAAGGAAGAAGTTGAAGCTGCACTGAAGGAAATGGTGAGAAGAACAAGGCTCTGGGAATTGGATGGAATAATCATTAAGCTGTTTCGACAAATGGATGCTACACTGGAGGCACTCATGCGTCTATACCAAGAAATTGGTAGACAGCTATGTGGCCAACTGATTGGAAGAGATCCAAATTTTTCCCATTCCAAAAAAAAGGTGATCCCATAGAATGTGGAAATTACTGAACAATATCATGAATATCACACACAAGTAAAATCTTGCTGAAGATAATTTAGAAATGATTGCATCAGTGTATAGATAAAGAACTTCCAGAAATGCAAGCTGGATTCAGAGGAGGACTTATAATGAGAGATATCATTGCTGATGTCAGATGGATCTTGGCTGGAAGCAAAGAATACCAGAAAGATGTTTACTTATGTTTTATTGACTGTGCAAGAACATTCAGTTGTGTGAATTATAACAAATTATGGATAACATTGAGATGAATGGGAATTCCAAAACACTTAATTGTGCTCATGAGGAATCTGTACATAAACCAGAAGGCTGTTATTCGAACAGATAAAGGGGATACCACATGGTTTAAAATCAGGAAGGGAATGTGTCAGGGTTGTAACCCTTCACCGTACTTTCTCAATCTGTATGCTGAGCAAATAATCTTAGAAGCTGGACTTTATGAAGAAGAATGTGACATCAGGATTGGAGGAAGACTCATTAACAACCTGCGAAATGCAGACCACAACTTTGCTTGCTGAAAGTGAAGATCACTTGAAACACTTACTGAAGAAGATTAAAGACTGCAGTCTTCAGTATGAATTACATTTTGACATAAAATGAAAATCCTCACAACTGGACCAATAAGTAGCATCATGATAAATGGAGAAAAGATTGAAGTTGTCAAAGATTTCCTATTACTTGCTTCCATAATCAACACCAATGGAAGCAGCAGTCAAGAAATCAGATGATGTATTGCACTGGGCAAATCTGCTGCAAAAGACCTCTTTAAAGTGCTGAAGAGCAAAGATGTCTCTTTGAAGACTAAGGTGCACCTGACCCAAGCCGTGGTATTTTCAGTAGCCTCATATGCATGTGAAAGCTGGACATTAAATAAGGGAAGACCAAAGAAGAATTGATGTTTTTCAGTTGTGCTATTGGCGAAGAATACTGAAAGTACCATGGACTGACAGAAGAATGAACAAATCTGTCTTGGAAGAAGTGCAGCCACAATGCTTCTTGGAAACAAGAATCGCCAGACTTCATCTCACCTACTGTGGTATGTTGTCAGAAGGGACCATTCCCTGGAGAAAAATCTCATGCTTGATAAAGTGGAGGGTCAACAAAGAAGTGGAAGGCCCTCAACAAGATGGATTGACACTGTGGTCCAGTGTGACACAGTGGCTGCATCGTTGGGTATAGCAAGGATTATGAGGCTGGCACAGGACCAGGCCATGTTTTGTTCTGTTGTCTATAGGGTTGCTATGAGTCAGAGCCAATTTGACGGCAACTAACAACAACATTACCACTCCTGCTCTTTTTTCATTATCAGTTGCTTGATAATGTTTTTCCAGCCTTTACCTTATATTTGTGTTTGTGTCTAAGGTGTGTCTCTTATAGACAACAGCATGTGGGTAGCTAATTTTTTTTTTTAATTTTTTAAATCCATTCTGCTACTCTGTCTTATCTGTTGCATTTAATCCATTTACATTAAGTGCAGTTATCAATAGGTATGAATTTACTGCTGTGATTCTTATTTATTTAGTCATGTTGTTGTTGTTGTTATGTGCCGTCGAGTCGGCCCCAACTCATAGCGACCCCTCCTTGGGTTTCCGAGGCAGTATCACTATGAAAGTAGGATTGCCCAACCTTCCTTCCGAGGAGCGGCTGGTGGATTTGAACCGCCAGCCTTCTGGTTAGCAGTCAAGTGCTTTTAGCCACTATGCTACCAGAGATGATTTCTTTGTTAAATATATTATTTTGTTCTCAGTTAATTTTGTGTTCAGATTTTCTTATTTCTTTCATTGTATTGTTTTAATGTTTATTGATTCTTTATAATTTTCTGGGTTTTTTTTTGTTTGTTTTGGTGATAAGGTTTATTAATTTTCTTTGAAATTCTCCTATAATTTATTATTATTTTTACAAGTTTAAAACAGTTCATTCTACCTTGGTGTTTCTTTACTCCTCTCCATTTGGGAGTTCTGTGAGTACACCATTTATTTCCTCTTTCTGTTTTTAGTTGACATTGGTCACAAGTTGACATTTATAATTCCCTATTTTCAGTTTTTTAGTTTTATTTTATTTTGGATACTTCTATAAGTAGGTTGATTTCCTTGTAATGTTGTCATGTGTCTAAATCTCATGTTGTTTTCTCCTGTTGTTTGTTCTCTGTCCAAAGGATTCCCATTAGCATTTCTTTTAAGATTGGTCTTTTTTTAAAAAAGAAAAAAAAAAAAATATTGTGATTTGAGTGAAAGTTTACAAAGCAGATTCATTTTCCATACAGCAGTTCACATACACTTTGTCTCATGACATTGACTATAACCTCCCACAGTGGAATAACTCTCCTCACACTTCCTCCCATAACCACCTCTTCCCTTTGTCCTTTTCTATGCACTCCTGCCCCTTGAGCTGTCTCCCTGTGCATACATAGTCATTCTGTTCTCTCATGTTTGATGTCTCTAAGAAACTCATATGCCTGTCTTTTGTTTGGCTGGAAGTTACAGGAGTGGGTTCACTTCCAGACCTGAAGGGCAACTAGGGGCCATAGTCTGAGGGGTTCTGCCAGGCTCTATCAGACCAGCAAACCTGGTCCTTTTTTCTTTTTCTTTTTTTTTTTATGATTTTGAGTTTTGTTCCACATTGTTCTCCCACTCTATCCAGGATCTCCTACATAGATTCCCTCTTTGAGTGGTTGACAGGGATAGCCAGGCACCATCTAGTTCTTCTGGTCTCACACTCGTGTAGGCTGAGGATTGCATGGTATCCCTTGGACTAATTGTTTCCACCTGTCTTTGGTTTTCTTAGTTCCTCTTTATGCTGGATGAGGAGAGACCTATCATTGCATCTCGATGGCCACTTGCAAGCTTTTAAGATCCCAGTTGCTACTCACCAAAGTAGCATGTAGAAGAATGTTGTTGTGTAGTATGTTGTGCCAGTTGAACTTGATGTCTCCTATGACCATGGTCCTGAGCCCACAAGTCCAACTACTTGCTCCCTCTGGGTACTGGCTGTGATGAAGAAGTGACTACAACCTTGTCCCTTGTCAGCTCTACTACATACCTGGAAATTCTAGAGAACATACATATTCATTTATAGAAACATTGTCTGCCAACTTTATGCATGGTAATGGGTACACTACCCCCTGCATAGACATAGCTCATCATTCAACCTGTCTACCCATCTATCCAAGGATTGATCTTTTAAAAAAAAAAAAAAAAAATTCCCTTAATTTCTGTTTATCTGGAAATTGTGTTTGAGGACAGGTTAGCTGGATATATAATTCCTGATTGGATCTCAACACACACACACACGGTGTTTTATAGATGTCGTCCCTTTTCCGTCTTGTCTGCATGGTTTCTGATGTGAAATCAGAGTTTATTCATATTGTTTCTACTTTGTAGGTGATGTTTCATATTTCCTGAGCTGCTTGCAGGATTCTTTGTCTTTGTCTTTTGAAGGTTTGATTATCCATATGTCTTGGTGATTTTTTTTTTTTTTTTTTAAAACTTCTTCTGTTGGGGTTGATTGAGTTTCTTGGGTGCATATCTTTTCATCCTCTCTTCCCTTTCTGAGAGTCCAGTCAAACATAGGTTGTTCCTCTTGATGGTTTCCCACATAATTCTTAGGCTTTCTTTTTTTTTTCCTTTTGGTCTTCTTTCTGATTGTTTCTCTAACAAATTAGTGTTAAAAGATATGTCTTCAGTTTCACTAAGTCTATCTTCCACTGATACCATTATACCCCTTTGGTCTTCCAATGCATTTTCTCTGTCTGAATTTTTAGTACAAATCTTCTGAATTTTATTTACTTTTTTTTTAATTTCTAATTTTCTAATTATTTTTTCAGTTCTTGTATTTTTTTTTAAACTCTTCTAGAATTTTGTCTATGTTTTCCTTGCTTTTGTGTATGATTTTCTCTGTTGTCATCTTTGTTTTTCTTGATTTCTTTCATAATCTGCTGAAAGTACCTAAGTATATATCTTTTGAATTTCCTATCAGGTAGTTCCAATAACATTTCTTCTTCCAGTGACTTTCTGGTTTTGTGTTTTGGTCAGTAGTTTCCACCATCTTGTCTTGTTTTCCTTTTTATTTGTGAATTGAAGTTCTACATAGTCTCAGAGGCACTGTTGTTATTGTCACTATTTATTGATTATATGTCCTGATTTTTTGTTTTGTTTTTGTTTTAGTATATCTGGGCAGTAGGGTGAGAACTAATCACTAGTTCTTCAACACTATGTCGCTCACCACCTGTCTCCAGTTGAATTTGGTTATAGTTGGGAGTGTGGGCCTGAGTTTCTAATCATTTTGTCTTGTAGAGCAGCTGAGGGCAGTCTGGGCAGGTGTTGGCCTCCTTATGTTGTGGTCCTTGAGTAGTCCAGTGAGTAGTGCATCAAGTCTAGTGGATATGACTCAGTAAGGTTGAAGGCTTCCCAGTGAGGGAGGGAAAGAACAAGAGAGGCATGAGGGGAAAAAGTAAATAAAAAAGAAAACAAAGAAGATGGGAAGACAAAAGAACTAAGAAGAACAAAGAGAAAAGACACACACAAAAAAAGCACAGTACTGGTTTAAGCATTAGCTGCGAAATATAGTCACAGTGGGAAGGTGGTGCTTGTTCCACAGGAGGTGCATCACCAACCACAGAGGGGCCAGGGGGTTGCTACTGTCCATGGATGTGGTGTAGAGATGCAGTACCCATTCTGCAGGATCATGCACTGCCTGTGGGGGTAGGCACTAAAAACCATGGGGCACAGTGCATCCACTTTGCAGGACAAAAAAGGAAAAAAAAATGAAGAAAAGAGGGTGAAAGAGGAAGAATAAAGAAGAAAGGAAAGGTGAAAAACCAAGAGGGCCAAAAAGAAAGAAATATGAAGACAGAAGAAAAAGACAAAAAATATATATGTAGTACAGAACTCACACAAGAACTAGGCCCCGCATACAATTACATTGGAATTGTTTCAAGAGGCTTATTGCCGACTGTGGATGGGTGGGAGCAGGCACTGCTGACTGAGGTGATGGTACGGATAGGGCATCCACTCCATCAAGTTTATTACTATGTTATTTTGTGTCAGTGAATCATCCTCAACTCATAGTGACCTTATGTACAACAGAACAAAACACTGCCTAGTCCTGTGCCAGCCTCACAATCCCTACTATACTTGAGCCCATCGCTGTAGCCACCATGTCAATCCATTTTGTTGAGGGCCTTCCCCTTTTTCATTGACCCTCCACTTTACCAAGCATGACATCCTTCTCCAGAGAATGGTCTCTGACAACAAGACCAAGTAGGTGAGACAAAGCCTGGCCATTCTCGCTTCCAAGGAGCACTCCAACTGCACTTCTCCAGGACAGATTTGTTAGTTTTTAGCAATCCATGGTACTTTCAGCATTCTTTGCCAACACCACAACTCAAAAGCATCAACTCCTCTACAGTCTTCTTTATTCATTATCCAGCTCTCACATGCATATGAGGCGATTGAAAATACCATGGCTTGGGTTAGGTGCATCTTGGTCTTCAAGGAGATATCTTTGCTCCTCATCGCTTAGAAGAGGTCTTTTGCAATAGATTTGCCCTATGCAGTACATCTTGTAATGTCTTGACTGTTGCTTCCATTGGTGTTGATTGTAGAACCAAGTAATATGAAATCTTTGATAACTTTAGTATTTTCTCCATTTATTATGATGCTGCTTATTGGTCCAGTTGTGAGGATTTGTGTTTTCTTTATATTGAGATGTAATCCATGCTGCAGACTGTGGTCTTCAAACTTCATCAGTAAGTGCTTCAAGTCATCCTCACTTTAAGCAAGCAATGTTGTTACATCTGCATACTCAGGTTGTTAATGAGTCTTCCTCCAATCCTGATGCCATGTTCTTCATATAGTCCAGCTTCTTGGATTAATCATAGGGTTACACACACACATGGAAAGGAATGGTGAAGAACAACAAGAGAATAAAGGATAATAATAATAATAATAATAATAATTAAAAAAAAGATAAAAACAAAGTGGGGGGGCAGGAAAGAAATAGGAAAAGGAAAAGAAGAACAACAAAAGCAGCATAATAGTGGCACAATTGCTAGCCACTAAACATGGCTTCAAATAGTGCTTGTTCTGTAGGATATGTGCTGCGCTGCCCCCCCCCATGGAGGTGGGGTGAGGTGGGTCCTACTGACTAAAGAGGTGTCCAGGGTGGGGCAGAGAATGATAATATATATATATATATATATTGTTGTTATGTGCCTTCGAGTCGGGGGCAATCTACTTCCGTAGTGATACTGCCTCAGTAAACCCAAGGAGGGGTCGCTATGAGTCAGGTCTGACTCGACAGCACATAACAATATATATATATATATATGGGAGCTCTGGTAGTATAGTGCCTGAGGCACTTGACTGCTAGCAGAAGACTGGCAGTTCAAACCCACCAGCCACTCCTCAGAAGGAAGATGGGGCAATCTACTGTAGTGATTGCCTCAGAAACTCAAGGAGGGGTTGATACGTGTCAAGCCTGACTCGACGGCACATAACAACAGCAACAGCAATATACATATACATATATATACATACATACATATATATACATACGTACATATATATACATACATACATATATATGTGTGTGTGTATGTGTGTGTGTGTGTATAGGTGCAGGGAAGCAGGAAGAACTGAGAAGAAAGAAAGGAATGGAAAAAAGAAAAAGAGAACAAAAGGGTTTTGCTCAGTTGGAATGGCTTAGGTTGGGGTGCTTCTAGTCACCAGGAGGTTGCGCCTGGTGGGCTGGGAGTAGATCACAATTCTCTGGTTTCGATCTGCGATACAGTGCCATTGCAATCCTAGGTGAGCAGAGTTGGTTATCTAGTTTCTGCCCTGATCACACCTCTGCTTGCAGTTTTTCAGAATGGCTGCACTGTTCCTGACCCGTTGACAGTTCACTGATCCATATTCCTCATTTGCTGTTTTCATTTAATCTCTTCTTCCAGTTGTTATTTGGCTTACTTTATCATTTCCTTTAATGCTCTGGGTTCCGGGATTGTATCCATATCTTGTTTCACATGGTTTCTCATGTGTTTGTTGTAGAGGGTCTGGCTATTGTATTTTACCCACATTTGAACACTTTATTTTTAATTCTCTTTCCTCTCTCATTTTCCATAAGTAGCAAGGAGAAACCAGGCTGCTCCTTTAAGATTTTGCTTAGAAATCTCCTTAGCCAGTTCATCACTTAAAAGTTCTGCCTTCCACCAGGCACTTGAACATAATTCAAACAAGTTCTTTGCTTATTGCATATAAGTCATTACCCATTGTCCAGTTACATGTTCATCATTTTCTTTTTTAAGCCTCATCAGAAGCCATTTAACGTCCACATTTCTAGTTGCTGGTGACATATATTCTCTAAGATGAAAGAGCCTTTTTCTGTACCTCTCCTAATTTCCTACTGAACCCTCTCCAGATTTTCCTTTTATGTCCATAATTCTACCAACAGTCTCTTTAAGGCAATCTAGGCTTTTACTGTTAGGTACCTTAAAAACTTCCAGCCTCTACGTATGATCCAATTCCAAGACCACTTTCACATTTTAGGTATCTGTTAGAACAGCATCCTATTCCTCTGGAGATAATACTGATGTTGTCAAGGATTTCATTTTACTTGGATCCCCAATCAATTCCCATGGAAGCAGCAATCAAGAAATGAAATGACATATTTCATTAAGCAAATCTGCAAAAGCCCTCTTTCAGGTGTTAAAAAGTGAAGATGTCACCCTGAGGACTAAGGTGCACTTTTGATCCAAGACATGGTAGTTTTAATTGCCTCTTATACATGCAAAAGTTGGACAGTGAATAAGAAGGATCAAAGTAGAATTGATTTCCTTGAATTATATTGTTGTCAGAGGATAATGAATATACCTTCATGGACTGCCAGAAGAATGATTAAATCTGTCTTGGAAGATGTACAGCCAAATTGCTCCTTAGAAGGGAGGATGGTGAGACTTTATGTCACATACTTTGGACATGTCATCAAGAGTGACCAATCCCGGGAGAGGGACATGCTTGGTAAACTAGAGCATCAGTGAAAAGAGGAAGACCCTCAACAAGATGAATTGACACAGCAAGTGCAACAGTGGGTTCCAACATATCTGGGATTGTGAGGATGGTTCAGGATGGGCAGTGTTTGATTCTGTTATACATAGGATCCCTGTGAGTTGTTACCTATTTGATGGCACCTAACAACAATAACATGTAGTATATTTGACAATATCCTTAACTTTTCTAAAGCAGATGAAGAAATGGATTTTATATGGAATTGTAAAATCAGAAATTTACCAGTCTTAGGCATCCAAACAAGATTTTAGCTACAGATCAGCTTCTGTTTTAAGAACACAGAGGTGGAAAGAAGACACCTCTGTTCACGATAAGTTGGTGCACTAACACAGTTGACTGCTAATTATAAGGTTGGAGGTTTGAGTCCGCCAAGAGGTGCCACAGTAAAAAGACTCGGCAGTCTACTTCTGAAAAAATTGGCCATTGAAAACCCTGCTGAGCACAGATTTACTCTGACACACATGGGATTACCATGAGTTCAAATCAACTTGACAGCAGCTGTTAGTTTTAGTGTTCTTGAATCTGGATAGAACTAGAATCCACAGCACTGCACTATGGACTGTACCCTTCTCTTCTATTACTTTCTTCATTTCACAGAAAAATTCTGTGCATCACTGAGAACTTGTGATATGTGTGGGAGCCCAAGAATGACTGGTTGTTGGGCAGCATATCTTTCATTTGAGTGAAAACATAGAGATACTGCCTTTCTGTGTCCTCTTACTTAGACTGAGAAAAAGCTGAGGTAACTCAGATGCCATGACCTCCATTACTCCACAAAAACGTGGCATCTGTTTTGCAGATGTACTTTTATAAACCAGTAGAAACCATTTATTGTAGAGCATGCTAAAAGAGGTCAAGAATGGCACACGTGTACACAGGCCTAGGCCTTAATGTGAATTCTTTAATGACAGGGCATACTAGTAGCTATTTGTGCCCCCCGCACCCAACATATTTATTCTTTCCCCCAACCCAAAATACTGGTTATTAACATTGGAGGTTAAAGGATCCAGCCAGTTTTCTTTCTCTTGTTTATGAATTTGACCTGAAACATGCTTTCTTCCTTTCCTTCAAAATGTTAGGCACAAAGTGATGAGTAATTTTGCTTTTGGAGTTAAAATGTGTTTGCTGTCCCAAGACTGATCTTATTGCTATGTTGTTGTTGTTTGCCGTCGAGTCGGCCCCGACTCATAGCGACCCCTCCTTGGGTTTCCAAGGCAGTATCACTACGGAAGTAGGATTGCCCAACCTTCCTTCCAAGGAGTGGCTAGTGGGTTTGAACCGCCAGCCTTCTGGTTAGCAGTCAAGTGCCTTAGGCACTATGCTACCAGAGCTCCTTACAGTGTATAGACCAGTTGACAAGGCCTCCTCCCGAACCTCTCCCTCAGCAGGCTGGTGAATATTCCAGGACGTTTTAGGAAGCAAAGAAATTTCTTCAGGTGATAATAACTTCACCATATCCATGTGGTTGCTCTGGAACTGCTACTGTGGGATGAAGCAGGTTTTGCCTCGTTGGAAAATGTCTCAATTTCATCTTGCATGCTCAAAAAGATGGAAATTCTTTTGGACTTTTGATACTGGCTGTGGGCAATCACCTTCTGGGTCAGCAGATGGATTGGCGTAGTCGCTCCTGGGCGCTCATCGCCTGTAGACGCTGCTTCAGCTCGGCCCGAAGGCTCTTATCTTATCGCTATAACTACCACAAAGCAAGGTTTTCAGGAGGTTAATAGTGAGTTGCTCAGGAACTGTGATATCACTTTCACAGTTTTAGTAAATCTGGTTGTTTTTTTTTTAACTGATTTTACCAAGTAATTAAAAAACTATTCCATTCATAGAAGTTAATAACAACAACAACAAAAAATCTAGAAATAGTATCAAGAATAAATATGTGCATCTTGGTTGAAGAAAATTATAAAACTACTATTATACATAGGAAAAACTTCAAAATGCCAGTTCTTCCTGAACTTACAGGTTTAATGCAATTCCAATAATAATAATTAAAAAATTCCAGTCTATTTTCCACAGTCTGCTACAAAAGCAATATGTATATATACACATACATACATGTATGTGTGTGTGTGTGTGTGTGAGTATAGTGACCCCTCCTTGGGTTTCTGAGGTGGCATCACTATGGAAGTAGATTGCCCAACCTTCCTTCTGGGGAGTGGCTGGTGGGTTTGAACCACCAGCCTTCTGGTTAGCAGTCAAATGCCTTAGGCACTGTGCTACCAGAGCTTGCATATATATACACAGACTTAATTTTTTACATGAATTTTGCAGTAATATCGTGTTTTTTAAAAATCAGTGTATGAGTTAAGCTTTTAGTTGAAAGTAACATGAGCTTAAAATAAGGAAAAATCATTAATTCCTGTAACTAAAACTTATAGGTCAGTAAAAATGCTTAATGTCATCTTTCTTTTTCGTTAAATAAAAATGTACAAAGTTAAACCTTAAAAGAGAGGGGAGAAAGCCTAGACCAAACATTTATACATAATATCTACAGGAAAGACCTATGTAAGCTTAAAACAATGGAAATCACAAGGAAAAATACCATTATATTTGACTATATCAAATTCAAAACTTGTTTATGTAAAGAAAAACTAAGTAAGTATAATTTTAAAGAAAACAGGGAAAATGTTTGCTTAAAATTTGGCAGAGAAAGAATAATAAAAACCTCAATCTATAATAAATGTTTACTAATAACCAGAAAGAAACAGACCCACTGCCATCGAGTCGATTCTGACTCATAGCTACCCTATATAGTAAGGCAAATAGAACTGCTCCTTAAGGTTTCCAAGGCTTTAAATATTTACTACCGCAAACTGTCTCTTCTTTCTCCTGTAGAGCGGCTGATGGATTGAAACCACCAGCCTTTTGGTTAATAGCTGAATGCTTTAACCATTGTGCCACCAGAGCTCTTGACCATAAAGAAAATCTTACTCAATTCTAGAAAGTAATAATGTTGTATTTTATGACTATAAGCCAGTGAAACTAGAAATTACACAATGATCATAATATAACTGCTTGTGAATCAAGAATTTTATCCTAAATAATTCCTTATTTAAAAAGAAAATCAGTATTCAAATTTATATAGTATATATATTTCTATGATACATAAAATAGTATAGAAATTGTTTTGTAGGGTAACCACTCTGTGTCAAATTCTGTGATACACAGTCAAAGCTATGTTTACAAAATTTTACCTTAAAATGTTACTATTTTTAAATAAAGGCTTTTATATAGGAATCTAAGTATTCAACTTAAGTTAATAAAAAGTAATAAAGTAAAAAAATGTTGTGGAAAAGAATTATAAAATACAATCCTAAAGTTAGAGATACTGAAAATAAACTCCAAAAATAAAGTAAATAAAACCAAAAATGTATGTTTTAGAAAACATTGATATGATAAACTCCTGGCTGGTCTCATTGAGGAAGAAATGAAGATAAAAAGCATTTGATATTAAGCATAAGAAAACAGATACAACCACATACAGTCATTTCTGCTAAAATGCAACTTATGTGTAAACACATAATAAAAGCCATAGGACTTACGGAAAAAATGGAATTATAGACATGTTATAGATTTAATTGTGCCCCCCCCCCCAAAAAAAATGTGTAGAAATTCTAACTTCTAGATCTGTAAATAAGGAGCTGTAGTGGTACAGTGTCTAAGACATTAGACTGCTAACCAGAAGGTTGGCGGTTCAAACCCACCAACCACTCTGTAGAAGGAAGATGAGACAGTCTACCTCCGTAAAGATTTACTGCCTCAGAAACCCAGTGGGTGTCGCTATGAGTCGGAATTGACTCAATGGCAGTGAGTTTGGTTTTGGTTTTGAGTACCTGTAATATGGCTCTGTTTGGAAATAAGTGTTTTTCTTTTCTTATGTTAGTTTAGTATGAGAAGTAAACTTAATTACTTCAGAGCTAAAAAAACCAGAATGATACAGAGACGTAGAGGGAAAGCAGACGCTAAGAACAAGAATTGCTAGCAATCACCAGACGCTAGGACAGAGGCTTATAGAAATGGACACAGCTGAAGCCCTGATTTGGACTGTGAGAAAATAAATTTCTTTAAAGGTACTCATTTATTTCAGTTATGGCAGCACTAGGTAACTAAGATAACACATAATAATCAAAAACTTCATCAGTGACAAAAAAATAAATTGGACACTAGATATAATAGAGGAGCTCTGGTAGCATAGTGGCTAAAGCACTTGACTGCTAACCAGAAGGCTGGCGGTTCAAACCCACCAGCCACTCCTCGGAAGGAAGGTTGGGCAATCCTACTTCCGTAGTGATACTGCCTCAGAAACCCAAGGAGGGGTCGCTATGAGTTGGGGCCGACTCGACGGCACATAACAACAACAACAACAACAACAGATATAATAGCATAGCTTTACATGTGTTGATTGGTTAGAAAATACATAAATATTACAATAAATATTTCATTTTATCTTGAAAAAGACCTGTTTGTTTGCTTGTGGGAATAGGCCTTACAAGTTATCAGAAGCTGAGTAACTGAACTTGTGAATTATTTTGAAATGGTAGACAGCACATTTTAACACTAGGTATGGATGGATGTGTGCACGTACATGTGTTTTATGTATTCCTGTATGGCTTGGTTCAGCTGGGCTCAGCTTTTTGTGTTCACCTGGAGTTTCTGGAGGGCAAAGTCACATATAAGCAAACATAAAATTGCTGTGTTCAAATTCTTCCCTAATCAGTCACATCAAAACAAATTTGCTTTATCAAAATAAGCTTGATGGCAGAACTGACTATATATGAAAGAGAGCTAAAGAATCATAGGAGAATATTATATCAGTACCATAGTACCATGTTGTTGTTGTTGTTATTTTGCCGTCGAGTCGGCCCCGACTCATAGCGACCCCTCCTTGGGTTTCCGAGGCAGTATCACTACGGAAGTAGGAT
>NW_006921721.1:4503717-4504809 GCF_000298275.1 Orycteropus afer afer
CACTATGCTACCAGAGCTCCCATAGTACCATAGTGTTTGAAATTTAAGGAAAGCAGGTGATTTTATAAAATAATAAATGTGGGGAGAGATTTGAAATAGAAAGCTTACAATAACTATAGGAGAAATGGGAAGATTGGTTAAACATGCTATTTGAAAAGCCAGATTCTCCCTAATCTTACCTTAGAGTTTTTGGTATATCCCACGATATTATAACATGAAAAGACCCTTAATTAGTTTTACAAAGTAGCATGTATTTGATGAGGCATTGGTGAGTCAATGGCAGAATACTCACCTTCCATACAGAAAGCCTAGGTTCTATTCCCAGCCAAACCAAAAAACCACACTCACTGTTGTCGAGTCAGACCCGACTCATAGCAACCCCTCCTTTTCTGAGGCAGTATCACTATGGAAGTAGACTTCCTTCTGAGGAGTGACTGATGGGTTTGAACCACCAACCTTCTGGTTAGTACTCAAATGCCTTAGGCAGTGTGCCACCAGAGCTCCTTATGTCCAGCTAGTGTACCTCATATACAGCCACCCCCATCAGTCATTTGAGGCTTGCGTGTTGCTGGATGCTGAGCAGGTTTCAGTGGAACATCCAGACGGAGAGACAGGCTAGGAAAGGTCTGGTGATGTACTTCTGAACATCAGCCAGTGAAAACCCTCTGGATCACAACTGTTCAGTCCACGACTGGTCATGGGGATGACTCAGGACTGAGCAGCGTTTCATTCCTTTGTGCATGTGATCATCCTGAGTCAGGCTGATTTGATGGCAGCTGACATGTAACAGCACATGCTTATTTTACTTAATTCTCAGGGAGTACTTAACTTTATGTTGGGCATGTTTTTAAATGTTTTATTAGGAAATTTGTCAAAAATAATCCATTACTTTTATAAATCGAAGGATTTTTTTTTTAAAGTTATATACTAAGTACTTATGTCTTTAAGTGAATTCAACGGGGACTTTTACTAATAATTTCAGATAATAATAGAGGTAATTACCTAAACTTGATCAACAAACATCACATACTAGATATCATCCTACAACTTAAAATCATGGAAAAAAAAAAAAAAAAAAAACCCAGATATATG
>NW_006921721.1:4510390-4513957 GCF_000298275.1 Orycteropus afer afer
TTTAAACCTACAAAATGGTGGCACCCTCCGGATCGGCAAAAGTCACAGCTCAGCCCACCTTTCTCTTCACCTTCTCCGTTTGTTCCCCAGCCACCGTGTACAGTCCTCCATGCAGTCCCTGGCTAGCAGGGTGATTTTTGGTTTAATTCTTAGGTCCTACCACCACTCGGGAATATCCAAGCCCTGTTGTCTGTGCCATCAAGGTTGCTCAGGCTGCTGCCAGACTGCAGGTCCGTGTGTCTCCTTTTTTGGTATTTTCACGCAAATTCTTCTGCTAGTTGGGGTTTAGTCCACTTTTGTATCATTCTGTTCAAGGCTCAGGGGTCCAAGATTATCCTCTGTGTCTGTGTTAATTGGTTTCCTTTCTCTTTGTTGAAGAGCATCTGTGCAGTCCTTCTGCCTAGTCTGCCATCTTGCTGGAACTCTAAATTTTTTAATATATGTGCTTGTGATACTATTTCTCAAAGGTGATAACTATTATAAACTTTTCTTCAGTTTATAATAATTACCTTTGAGATATATCACAAGGGACTTTTTAGTGTTTATTCTTGTTACATTTCTTAGAATAGCGTTCTGTTTCTATGACCAAAAGTAAGTAAATAAATAAATGTTGATAAAATCTCCCAAATTTTCTCCATGATTGTGTTTTTATATCATAGGAAAAACAGATGAATAAAAAATTAAGTTTACCAGTATGATGAACTGATCATTCTATTTCTGTGTATATTTTAAATACTAAATGCAGATCTGCATCAAATTGTTTTGTTTTATGCCCTTCCTTGTTCCAGAAGGGATTGAGGTACCTTTTATCTGAGGTAGAGAACCATTTCCGTATGTTCAAAATAGCCTGAACTGTATGAACTCGGTTAAATCTTGTCCACCTAACAACTACTGCCTTTGACCCATGTATTGTGTGTGTTAAGGTATTAGGGCCCTCTAAAGTACAGGGCTCAGAGTTGCACTCCTTCCTCCTTCCTGAGATTAAAGGTAATAGTGAATTGTTACTCAGATACATGTATGGTTTTCCTACTCATACTCTAAGCTCCTTACGTGAAAGCTACTTTATTTCAAAAAATTGTTTGCTCTGTTCAAATGTGAGTTAGACCTCTAGAAATGAGGAGATACAGTGCCACTCCTTGAAGAAATAATGATGTGAATTGTAAAAATTAACAATTTGTATAATGTTATTCCTGAAAAAAGTCATAGTAAACAAAATTGATTTGTAGATAAGCTTCTTAAATGGGAGTAGGGTAGAAAAGTGAATAACCAAGGGAACTTTGTTGACTTACATATTCTTCCACTTGGCTTTGTTCTTTGTGACATTTATCACAAAAAAAAATCATGAAATAATTTTTTCCCCCAAGTAATACACAAGCCTCAGTAAACACTCAGATAATAGGCATGGAGATACTCTCTCCCCACCCCTTTTTTTAAGTCATCAAAGAAAACTGTTTTGAAAGGTTTCTCCTTTTGTCTTTAAGCTCAGGTGAAGGCATTGATATGCTATACTTTGCAGCTTTCCTTATGTTTAACAACTTACTCTTTAAGAATATATGAATATTTTGCATTTGTAAAAAGCTAAATAACTCCAAACCTGCTTAGGGCTAATAAACACATGTGTGGCTTCTACATATGGGTCTCTATAGACATGGATGCTTAGGTGAAACACACCCATGCATACACACTCTCACCTTTTGTGCATCTTCACAAAGAGGGGTATAGAAAATGTGCTATGTAGAGACTGATTTTTTTGCATAAATTTCACATCCAAACTAATTTGATCAGATTGGGATGTGCTTTTCACATATTTGGTCAATATTTGTTGATTTCCTACTGTGCCAGGTGCCCTAGGAATACAGGGATCAGTAAGAGGCAGCCTTGAGAGGCTTGTACTAAGGGGAGATAAATTGATATTAGAAACAGAATCTTGAAAATATCTGCCTTATTTATCTCATAGAGAATTGCCTCCATTTGCTTACTGGCCAGGGCCTTGCCTGTGTTAGAGAACATATTTTGCTGTGAGATCATTGAGAGATGAGTATTTTAAATCCTGATTATCAGAATTGACCAGTATCAAGACTCTGAGCTTGATCCAGTTCTCTTCTCATTGTATACACATATATACACACATAAAACCCAGTGTTGTAAGAGGTAAAAGGTAAAAATTAGGTAATTGCATTGGATCGTATTTATGATTGCTACGAAGGCTGGCAGTTCAAATCCACCAGCTACTCCTCGGAAGGAAGATGGGGCAATCTACTTCCGTAGTGATACCACCTCGGAAACCCAAGGAGGGGTCGCTATGAGTTGGGTCCAACTCGACGGCACATAATAACAACAACAACTTGTAAAGTATAAAAATACTGACTTGATTAGCAAAATATTAATACTAGATATAATTCTATGATAATGTTGGCTTTTGCTGAAATATAGTTATTAGCTTAAAGATTTTCTTTTTGCTTAATATTTTTCTTTTCTTTTGCAGGAATTTGTTTTGTCAGAAGATTATAATAAGATGACTCCTGTGAAAAACTATCAAGGTAAGGAATGAGACCAGTGTTTTTACTGACCTAGATTTAAAAATATTTCTTGATGGCTTCCACAGGTCCAAGACAGTACTTACTTTAGAAGAATAGGAGGAACAAAAAAAAAAGGGTTATTGCTCAACCCTTTGAGGTGATTATCATCCCTAGCTTTTTAATTAAGAAGCAGAAGCCCCCCAAAAGATTTGGTGAGTTATTATGGCCCTACAGCATTAAAGTGCAGTTCCAGAAACAGGTCGGTATATCTGCAAAGCCAACAGCCTTTGTTTTCTTACCACATCACACTGTCTTGAAACAGCTCAACAGGCATGGATCATGGTCCCAGTGTTAGGAGTATGCTGCTTCACATGTGGCTCATTTCATACTCAGTTAAATGTTTTCGAATGCTGAGAGTATTCATACTGTCCATGAGAAAGAATTATGTTTTTATTCTGTATTCAACATAGGTAGTTAACGTAGGATATTTTCATAGAATATAATTCACGAGCACATTTTGGAAAGAATTTCTTTACCTGGCCCAATGGTATCATAAAATCAGTACATAAAAGTGGCCCTGGTTTGAACACTCAGAGGTCATTTTATCTAGATCACTGAGCGATTATCCAGTCTTTCCTTCATCTAAAGACATAGCAACCCATTCCTATTTTTGGAAATTTAAAACATTGAGAATTGTTTCCTTATTTTCAGATTTTAAGCCAAAACTAATTTTCCCATAGCTTTATGTCTCCCCCCCATTTGTCACTCATCAAATATTGAGTATCTACTTTATTCTAGTAGCTGAGGGTTAGAATGGTGAACAAGACATGTATTGTTTCTACCTGTAAGGTGTTTATAGTCTTGTACGGGATACACATAGATAAACAGACTGTTAAAATATTATGTGATAAGTGCTCTGGTTAGTATAGTGCCTAAGGCACTTGACTGCTAACCAGTAGGCTCGCGGTTCAAACCCACCAGCCACTCCTCGGAAGGAAGGTTGGGCAATCCTACTTCCGTAGTGATACTGCCTCAGAAACCCAAGGAG
>NW_006921721.1:4514057-4516462 GCF_000298275.1 Orycteropus afer afer
CCCAGATATATGTATATACCAAAACCAAGAGCTATGTTTAGATATAGATACCTATAACCAGTAACTTAATAGAAATGGAAATGAAAAAAATTTCCTGTCAGTCTAGTGACAACAACATATAAGATGCTTAGAAATTTATTTAACTAGGAAATTACAGGACCTTTATAAAGAAAATTATAAAACTTTATTTAAAGACCTGTGTGTATTTCTGAGTGATGAATCATATTGTTAAAATATTGCTCCTTGTCAAATTAAAATTTAAAACATGTAATGTAATGTCAACTTAGATACCATGGCATTTTTTTGTTTATTTGAAAAAAACAAAAATTCATTGTTGCAGAAGATTGGACAAGTAAGATCCAAAGACAGAATATTCTGGGAAAAAATATTGGCAATTCACGTATTAAGCAAAGGGTTTCTCTCCTAGTAACCAAAATGTCTATCATTTAGTAAGAAAATTACAAACACAACAGACTACAGGGGCAAAGCATATGTGGAGGGCTGGGCTCATCATTTACATGACTCAGATTTTCTTGTCTCTGATGCTGTCTGGCTGCTTCTTCATCCTGAGACCAACATCTACATTCTGGTCCCTTTTCCACTTTCTGAGTTCTATGAGGCATAGCGTGACATCTGACTTCCCCAGTGACTGCTGATGGGCTAGGTAGCATAATCTTCTAGGAGGAGATAAAAAAAAAAAACCCCAAAGCCACTGCTATCAAGTGGGCCCCGACTCATAGTGACCCCTCCTTGGGTTTCCGAGGCAGTATCACTAGGGAAGTAGATTTCCCAGTCTTCCTTCCGAGGAGTGGCTGGTGGATTTGAACCACCAGCCTTCTGGGAGCAGTCAAATGCCTTGGGCACTACAACACCAGAGCTCCTTCTAGAAGGAGAGGGAAGGCTAATTTCCTGTGAAGTATAGTTAAAATTCAAAGGGAGTGGGGAGAGAGCTGCAGGTAAATCCTCTTTACTGCCCACCCTCCAGCGGACTCTTTCAAAGGATGCTGTTTCAGTTCTGTCTGTCCAGAGACTGCCTGCATGCTGGCCAAGCCACCAGCTAGGCTGCTCCATCAAACACTGGCTGATTTGGTAATGTGCCACACCCATGTTTACCGCTTCCCGTTCCTTTTCCTTCGCTCACATCGCTAATACTGCACCTCCAAATAAAGCATTCTTGCTTAGCTTTGCCTCAGGCTCTATTTTTTAAGGAACCAGACTATGTCAAGAAGTCTACAGAACAAGAAGCAAAAATGGCAAATAAACATATAAAAAGTACTTTATCCCAGAAGCAGCAAGAGTGTCCATATTAAGCCATCATAAGATACCAATTTTCTGCACATTTTTGGCAAACATTGAAAAGATGAATAGCATCCATTACTGATGAGATGGAGGGAAATCAGCTGGCCAGGGGACTGGGGTGAATTGCTATATACTTCATGGGAAATGATCTGGCAGTGTTTATTAAACATTAAAACATTAAATGCACATGACCAATAACCCAGCAGTCACTTTTGGGAATCTTTTTTCCATACACTAGTTCAAATGTGTATACATGCAAAGACATTTCTTATAACAGTACATTGTTACAAGCATTAAAAATACAGAGGTGAAATGTCTATTTAATGAGGGAGTATTTGAGTTAAGTATATAGCATATCTATGTTATGGAGTATAATATAGTCATCAAAATAGACCCTGTGCTTTGCCATGGAAAGATAGCTTTATTTTAAGTGGGAACAGCAAGTTGTTGCTGAGTAATGCCTGTAGTGTGATCCTGTTTTTGAACAGCCAAGCACCCTGTATATGTGTGCATATGTTTGTAGAATCATAAAATGAGGAAGGATGTATTCCACAGACTGTTAACACTGATTGCCTTAATGGCATAAGATCAAAGGTGGAAATAGTTACTTTTCTTTATATATCCTGTGTTCTTTGACTTACTACAGCAAGCACAGTAGATCGATAGTTGAATGAAAAGGATAGAAACATGGATAAAATGATTAAAAATATGGATCTCTTTGATCTCGTTGCTTCTGAGCTTTGATCAATACTAAGAGAATAATCTAAGCCACAGACAGACTTTTACATTTTATTATTTGTAAGTCTCAATGGATTAAACCTTTTAAAAACTCAGTTTGGCAATATCTATCAAATTTTAAATGGCCATAACCTTGGAGTCAACAATTCTACTTCTGGAACTTTATTTTTACAGAAATACAACTAAAGATGGGTAAAGGTACAATGTAATTTTTTTTTATAATAAGGAAAACTTAATATCAATATTCATTAATAGAAAAACAATAAATCCTTAAGGTGGAATACTATGCAGTTATTAAAAAGGAATTAAGTTAGTAAGTATGTACTTACATGGAATAATAGCTTAATTTATTGAAAGACTAAAGATGT
>NW_006921721.1:4524037-4525722 GCF_000298275.1 Orycteropus afer afer
CTCGGAAGGAAGGTTGGGCAATCCTACTTCCGTAGTGATACTGCCTCAGAAACCCAAGGAGGGGTCGCTATGAGTTGGGGCCGACTCGACAGCAAACAACAACAACAACAACAACAAGTGCTAGAATGTTTGCTGATCAGTCTTTGCTCAGCCTGTTAGTGCTATATAGACTAAGTACAGTCTCTCTTAAATATAACAGCCTTTTAATTATTTGAAAATAGCCATGAAAGTACCTACCCCGTCCCCTTCCCCTCCTTCATCTGCCTTCTTTTTTCCCATTTTGAACCAAGACATTTTTCACCTCCAATTCACATGATTTAGAAAAATGTTTTTTAATTGTCCCATTTATAGATCTGAGGGTATCATGTTCTACTTTTAGAGCACATGTGGTAGTCACTTTCTAAGATGGCTTCTAATGATCCCTACCTCCTGATATTCTTGCTATTGTATAGGCTCTTCTCCTTGAATATGAGAAGGCAGGCCCTAGAATATGGCAAAATTGATGAATATCACTTCTGAGATTAGGTGACAAACAAGCTGTGGCTTCTGTCTTGCTCACACTCTCTTATTCCCTCTGATGGAGGCCAGCTGCCATGTTTTGAGCTTCCTGTGGAGAGGCCCTCATAATGAAAACTGAGGAAGGCCACTAATTAAGAGCCAGCAAGGAACTGAGAACCTCACTCTCTAACAGCCCACGAGGAACTGAATCTAGTCAACAACCACACGAGTGTTCTTGGAAACATTCTCCTTCTGTTGAGACCACAGCCAGTGCCCACACATTGATGGCAGCTTTGTGAGAGACCTTGAGCAGGGGCACCTTGCTAAGCCACACCAAGATGTCTGGCCCTCAGAAATTGTGAGACAATAAATGTTATAAACCTTTAAATTTGGGGGTAACTTGTTATACAGCAAAAGATAACTAATATACACCTGTAACCTTACACATTTATAATAAGAAAACTATTTATTTATTTTCTTATGTACTGTTCTTCTAACATTAAGGGTGAGCCTTCTGACAGCCACTTTATATTGTTGACTAATATGAAGTAGTGAAGGAGCTCTGGTTGCTAGTGCCTAAGGCATTTGACTGCTAATCAGATGGCTGGTGGTTCAAACCTACCAGCTACTCCTTGGAAGGAAGGTTGGGCAGTCTACTTCCATAGTGATACTGCCTCAGAAACCCAGAGGGGTTGTCATGAGTTGGATACTCCCCAACAGCAATGGGTTGGGTATGAAGTAGTCAATTCAAACTCAACAATTTTTCATTTGAGTTGTTATTAAGCTATATCTCCTATATTTCTGTAGCTATTCTCTGTCTCTTTCTCTCTCTCTCTCTCTTTCTCTGTGTGTGTGTGTGTATGTGTATAAAATAAAGCAGAAATCCTCAAAACTGCACCAGTTAAACGGAGAAAATACTGAAGACTTCATGGATTTCATTTTACTTAGATCCACAATCTGTGTCCATTGAAGAAGCGGTCAAGAAATCAAACAACATATTGCATTAGGCAGTGTGATAGTTGAAGATGTGTCAACTTGGCTGGACTCCAGTTGTGAGTGGTGGTTCCCATGATGGATCACATGACTGCGTTCTAAGCGGCCGGTCGGCCTAGGGGGAGTTTCCCCAGGGGTGTGGCCTACCTGCAATACTATCCCAGGGACAAACTGGAAGAACAGCATTCCAGACT
>NW_006921721.1:4526067-4529191 GCF_000298275.1 Orycteropus afer afer
TATATATATATATATATATACTTTGCTGGTTTTTGTGTTTCTCTAGAGAACCCAATCCAACACAGGCAGATCTGCTGCAAAAGACCTCTTTAAACTGATCAAAGCAAAGATGTCACTTTGATGACTAAAATTTGCCTGACTCAAGCCATGGTATTTTCAGTTGCCTCATATGCATGTAAAAGCTGGATAGTGAATAAGGAAGACTGAAGAAGAATTGATGCCTTTGAATTATGGTGTTGGTGAAGAATATTGAATATACCATGGACTGCCAGAGAATGAATGAATGAATCTGTCTTGGAGGAAGTACAACCAGAATGCTCCTTAGATGTGAGGATGGTGAGACTTCATCTTACGTACTTTGAACCTGTTATCAGGAGGGACCAATCCTTGAAAAAGGATATCATGGTTGGTAAAGTAGAAGGTCACAGAAAAAGAGGAAGACTTTCGATGACATAGATTGACAAAAAGGCTGCAACAGTGGGCTCAAATATGGCAATGGTTGAGAATGGCACAAGACCAGGCAGTGTTTCGTTCTGTTGTACATATGGTCACTATGAGGCTGAACCAAGTCAATAGCACCTTTCAGTAACAAATATATTTATGTATTATTTTGTTTTTAACTTAAATGGTTGACTTCACATTCAGTTATTCATCATCTCATTTTATTTAGCCCATTTTCAATAGGATATTTTGAAATCCTAGGAATCCTGGTGGCACGGTGGTTAAGCATTCACCTGCTAATTAAAAGATCGGTGCTTCAAACCCACTAACTACTTTGTGGAAGAAGGATGTAGCACTCTGCGTCTATAAAGTTTATAGCCTTGAAAACCCTGTGGAGCAGTTGTACTCTGTCCTATACAGTCACCATGAATTGGAATCAACTTAACAGCGACAGCTTTGAGTGTTCTTTTTTTTTTTTCTTTGTTTTTAGTTGTCATTATATATACTAACTCTCACATAGTTTCGTGTTTCCCTTAAATATATAGATATAATATATGCTTTTATCTAAATCTGTGTTGAAATGACTGACCTCGCACACCCATGTTCATCGCAGCACTATTTACAATAGCCAAAAGATGGAAACAACCTAGGTGTCCACCAACTGAGGAATGGATAACGAAAGTATGGTACACACACACAGTGGAATACTGTGCAACCCTAAAGAATAAACTAGAATCTGCAAAACACCACATAACGTGTATGAACTTGGAGGACATTATACTGAGTGAAATAAGTCAATTACAGAAGGACAAACACTGTATTAGTCCATTAATGTAAAATCAAGGAAAGGTTTGTATATGGAAGGACATTTTCTTTGTTGGTTACCAGGGATGAGAGGGGAGGGGAGGGAACATGGAAAAAAAAAAAATTTGAAATTTTGAGGGCCCCCCCCAAAAAACAATATATGACTGACCTCACAGATGCACAGATGATTAAGATGCCCTTAAAACCACTTTCACTTTCCATTTATATTACTCTTTGGCTGTTCTCTGGCCAACCAGAACAGTTAATTGTATTAAATGTAGCTCACATATTTCCGTTTTGACCATAAGGGGATTGTAAAAAATGAATAACTAGACTTACTATGGAAATCTTTTCTCCATAAATGCTTAATAAGAGATGGTAAAATGACACTTTTTTTTGTTGTTGTTGTTGTTAGTGCAAGGTAATCTCTTGAAGAGGAAAAAAAGAAAAGATGTCCATGTGTTAGAAACAAAGAAAGAAGTAAAAGATAGTATGATACACTATGACTTGACATTACACTAGTCCTGGGGAAATTAATAAAACAAATAATAGCTAGAAGGTTGTGTGAGAATGCACATGGGGACAGGAAATGAGGCCTATGTGGGGTGGGAAATTAGAACTGAGATATCCACATAAAGTCGAAATGTCATGTAAAAGAAAGGCATGAAACTCACCACCAGTTATCCCAAAAGGATAGGAAAATGTGTTTCTGGCATCAGCTCTGGATGGGTGGAAAAAGTCTCTTGTGATAAATAAGTGTATAAAAGACTTGAACAATACAGTCAACCAGCTTACCTTGTTGACATCTATACATTACTGTATTCAACTTAAAATAGAATGCACATTCCTTTCTTGTGTACACCAGATATTTAACAAAGAAGATCATATTCTAGGCCATAAAACAAGGTTCAATAAATTTGTAAGGATTCAAGTCATACAAAGTATATTCTCTGACCAAAGATGCTTAATGAAACAAATGAAAGCACAAAGATTTCTAGAAAATCTCTAAATGTTTGGAAACTAAATAACACACTTCTAAATATCCCATGCATCAGAGAAGAGATCAAAAAGGGAAATTAGAAAGTATTTTAGCTGAATGAAATTGGAAACACAACATATTGGAATTTATGGGATGCCACTAAAGCAATGCTAAGAGGCTAAATTTATAGCAGTGAACACCTGTATTAGAAGAAAAGAAAGGTCTCAAATCAATGAGTTCATCTTCTGTCTTAAGAAACTAGAAGAAGAGCAGATGAAATCCAAGCTAAGGAGAAGGAAGAAAGATTAGAGCAGAAATTTGTGAAGTAGAAAACAATTAGTAAGTGATTAGAGATTAATTAGAGTGAAACCAAAAGCTTGTTCTTAGAGAAGTGATCAATGTCTAGCCAGACTGATCAGGAATAAAAGAGAAGATATAAATTAACAATATCAAGAAAGAGAGAGAGAACATTACTATAAAAGTCTAGGGGCATTTAAAGGATAATGAAGAATAGTATGAGCAACTTTATGCCAATAAATTTGACAATTTAGACAAAATGTACAAATTGCTAAAAAGATACAAACTATCAGAGATAACTTAAGAAAAAACCTGCATAACTCTATGTATTAAGGAACTTGAATTTATTCTTTTTTTAATTTAATTTTATTTTGATTTGGGTGAAGATTTACAGAGCAAATTCACATTCCATACAGCAGTTCACATATACTTTGTCTCATGTCGTTGACCACAGTTTACCACAATACAACAGCTCCCCTCCTACTCCCTCCCCATAGTTACCTCTTCCCAATGACCATCCCTCCATACTCTCCTGTGCCCTGAGCTGTCTCCCTGTGCATAAGCAGCCCTTCCTTCTCCCATGATTGTTCTCTCCAGGGTGTG